>NW_027506490.1:0-90848 GCF_021521415.1 Bidens hawaiensis
GTTAGAGAATAAGATGGAAATGAATGATGGTTTAGGGTTTAGGGGATATTTATATCCCTTAAAGCCCATGGACCTAAGGCCCATACTCATTTAACCCATCTCAATTAATCTAAGTCCATGATCCGTTCTTTACTCGACATTAATTAATTAATAACGCGAAATCACTAAACGTAACTTTCTTTATTCACATTATAAATTTTAGGATGTTACAAATATGCTTTACCCCCCCCCCCCCCAAAAAAAAACACAATAAAAACATTTCGAAAATGAGGGGTCGATAGAGAAACTCACGGTTGAAGCTTTTCGTCCCAAAAATTGTGTGTCATATATGAGTACACGTTTTGTTAATAAACTTGGTTTGAGTTTTAATTTATAAAAGCCTTTTATTTGTTAATCTTAGTCTAATGACGACACAAGCACATAAGCAAGTAATTTCCTATCTAGTCAAGTTAACAAGTAAGTATAGTTCGAGTTTTGTTAACTATTGGCTTAGTAACTAAATTAATAAATAACTAAAGTACATATATAAATATGATAAAATATTAAAGTTTCAGTTGCTGGAAAGTTTTAAGAAAATATTAGTTTATTATTTTTAATGGATTTTGTCGGTTTTGTCGGTTTTGCGTTTAAAAACGAACAGTTCGACTTTTCGTATAAAATATAACTTTTAAGTCTTGGAAAATACTTGTTACATATATATTAGTTAAGTTTTAGGAGTTATTTTACAAAAACATATTATTTTTCATTTTAGTTAATACATAGCAACTTTTAACGTTTTCGTGTCGGTTTTCGCGACACAAACCGTTTAGGACCAAGTTTTGTTATCTTGTCCTCTTAACATATATTAACTTATGTTATATATGATTATTTTGCAACTTTAGGGGCTGTTAAAAAACAGTCCCTAATCGTCGTGTCGGTTTACGTTTAAAAGCCATTCGACCGTTAAAGTTACCGACAAGTAAAATAAACCAAATAAGTCCACACCAATTATCCTATGAACTTGTAACATCCCGTTTTCTGATTTCAGTTAATAAACGAAATATGAGTTGTTATGAGTCGGGCTAGTGTTGGGTAAATGGATATGGGTTATGGATTTGGGTTATGGAAGAAATAAGGAAAGACCATGGGCTTAAGCCCATGATCAATAATTATATAAACCATTAATCACCCATTTAATTCATTTTACACATACTCCATACACCACAAAATCACACACTTAAGCTCTCTCTCTCTCTAGTCTCTCTCTAGCCGAAATCACCAAGGAAACCAATCCCGACCCAAGGTATGATAGTATTTTATTGTATGAGCTTAAACCCGTTAGATATAATCACGAAACGACGAGCCGACACCATTAAACCGTTTAAGTCACGAGATCCGGGTGGAATCGGGTATAAACCGAACCTATGATGAGCACTTGCGGCACAAGTTGAAGCGTTAGCAAAGATCGCGAAGGACTTGTAGGTGAAAAGTAAGTTATGCGAGATCTGTAGAGGGGGACACGATACCGTTCAATGCCCCGTAGGTTTCTAGGAGGAGGCAGTAGACTTCGTCAATAATCCAAACCGAAATCAACATTCTTTAAATTCTTATAATTCGGGGTGGAGAGGTAACCAAAATTCCAATTGGAGGAACGGAAATCAGTCCGGCTTCCAGCAACGTCAGAGCCTATTCCAGGATTCCGGTGAGTGACCGAGTAGTGGGGAGAAGAAGCCCACGTTAGAGGAGATGATGGCACAGCAGACACAGATGTTGTCACAGTATATGACTCGGGGGGACTCCCGTCACAAAGAAACTCAAGAGATATTCCGGGAGCACGAGTCATTCATGAGAAATCAAGGAGCATCAATTCAAAATCTTGAGCGTCAGATGGGAGAGATAGCAAGTCGTCTAAATGAAAGGTCGCCAGGTACACTTCCAAGTAACACTGAACAAAATCCGAAGGCGTTCGCGAAGGCTGTGACGACAAGGAGCGGTGCATGGGCACGCAGCGAGCCCGTGATTCAGGAAGCGACGAGAGGAGTCGTTAACGAACCCGCGGTAGATGTAGAGGAGCAGGTAGACGAGGAGATTCAGTTGGAGTCTCCACCGGCCAGGGTGCATCAGAGGCACAGCCCAGGAAGTACAGCACAGGCCGAGAACCAGCCACTATCCAGCACACCACCGAGAGTCTACAAACCTAGACTCCCGTATCCCGGGAGAGTCCGTAGGGATAGAGACGAGGAGCAGAACTCCAAATTTCTTGATCTTCTGAAGCAACTTCATCTTAATATTCCTTTCCTTGAGGCACTTACGCAAATGCCCAAATACGCAAAGTTTCTTAAGGATATTCTTTCAAACAAAGAGAAGTTAGCCGAAGTCTCTTCCATTTCTTTGAGTGCTGGTTGCTCTGCAGTCTTGCAGAGAAAGTTACCTGAAAATATGTCCGATCCTGGGAGTTTCACAATTCCCTGCATCTTGAGTGATAATACGGTCGTCCATGCGCTGGCAGATCTTGGTGCCAGTATTAATCTCATGCCGTATTCCGTGTATCGCAAGTTGGGTCTAGGCGAACCGAGGCCTACCCGTATGAGTATCCAGCTTGCTGATCGTTCTGTGAAATACCCTCGAGGGGTGGTCGAGAACATGCTTGTTCGTGTCGACAAGTTCATCTTCCCGGTGGACTTTGTCATCCTGGACATGAACGATGACGATAGTGTCCCACTCATCTTGGGCCGACCATTCATTGCCACTGCACAGGCATTGATCGATGTCTGCGAGGGTAAATTAATCTTAAGAGTTGGGGATGAGAACGTTAGTTTTGACGTTCAACAGTCAATTAAACACCCTAAGTCTGCTGATGACTCCTTATACTTCATTGATACCATCATGGAGCATGTCGGGGAGTTTCTCAGCGAAATCTGTGGAAGATCTGCCTCCGACACCCAGATTATCGATAGGGAGATTCCAGAGATTGAGATGGTTGCCGTAACTAATCAGTCCTTTGATGACGACACCGAGTCGCATAACCCTGAATCTGGTGTGTCTGCTAAGATCGTACGAGACGATCCGATTGACCGACCTTCGGTCGAGATTCCTCCTTCTTCCTTAGAGATTAAGGATTCGCCTGCCCACCTTGAGTATGCGTTTTTAGATGAAGAGAGGAAGCTGCCGGCTATCATTGCATCTACTTTGACGGAGGTCAAGAAGGCGAATGTGGTTATCTTTGATATCGAGGGTTGTCATGAAGAGCTTGTGGAGGATACCTCTATGGAATTAGATGATACGCAATTTGACCCGGGAGGTGACATTGAAGAAATAGGAAGATTAATTTTCAGGGAGACATCACAGAAGAGAGAACATGTATACTTGGATCAAACGAACTTGAAAGTGAGGATACGACATACGAAACAACATAAAAAGTTGACACATAACAAAGATGACATCCTCCTTCATTACACGACACGTATAAAGTTTGGTCCGGGTAAGTATAAGTCTTGGTGGTCCGACCCGTTTCAGATTTTCAAAATCTCTTTAAATTTTTCTGGTAAGTTTTTCCCAACTACTAGTAGACAAATAAAACGAAACAGGTCGAGCGGAAAATGGATAAAGGAGAAGCCACCTGATTGAAATTGAGATTTGGGGTCAGGCTGAGGACCCGTTAAACTAAGCGCTCTCTGGAGACAGCCCGAGTTGTAGAGTTTGTATTATGATTCTCTTTATTATTTGTTTTTATTTGTTTTGTTTTTATTTATATTTATAAATACAAAAAAAAATAAATAAATATTTAATAAAAATCAAAAAAATTAAAAAAAATTCAAAAACACAAAAATATGTTTATTTCTTATGTTTCTGTTTTCTGTTTTGTACGCCACTACATGCGAGCGAGTTTGAGTTGTTACAGGTATTATTATGCGCATGGTAGCTCTGATGGCGTTTTGGAACTGGTTCACCCGAGGTTGCGGCCGCGAATGAAATGCTATACGGTCGTTCGTTCGGATCATAGACAGCTGATGAAGAATCTGTATCTAAACCAGGGGAGTAACCCGTTCTCTATTTTAATTTATGTTCTTTAAAGTTTTTATTTCATGCTTTACGTTTTATTTTTATTTTATTTCTTTTCCTTGTTCTCATCGAGGACGATTTTGTTCTAAGTGTGAGGATGGGAATTTATTTTACTTAGTTGTAGAAGAAAAAATAAATTTAAAAAAAAATTAAAAAAATTTAAAAAAATAAAAAAGTTTTCACTTGTTTTTCGTTTTCGTACGTTGTTCAAGTTTGATAAAAAAAAGAAAAAATGTCCCTTGTTTTTAGTTTCTTTTGCGTTAAAGTCGGAGATGATGATTTTATTCGGAAATCGGTTTTTCAAACTACTAATAATATGAGATAAATTAAAGAAAACGCACTTAACTTGGGATGTGTCGGTAGGCTCAGCCTTGAAAATGAAAGGGCAAATTTGATAAAACAGTTAAACGGAAATCTTTTGTGGGTAAAGCGTTTTGTCCGTGGAAAATAAGCAATGAAAGGTCGGGCCATACTCAAGCCTCAAATTTTGGTATGAAAAAGTGGAAATATCATGAGCTTTAAAAAAAATCTGAATACGTTATCATATGATGCTTGGGTAGGTTTAACGTTAGAGTATGCCGTGTAGCCTATGATATAAATCTTAAAATGCTAGCTTAGTGTTTTACACCTCATCGGCGTATGGTTTTATAACCTTAAATCCTGTATTGATGGGATGCTTCGGGTCCGGAGACCATGGGTCTGTATGCAATCTATTTAGCTGGGTATGCACAATTCCTAAGTGGGGTTGTGTATATTTAAAATAAAGCCAAAGAGCAAACCCTTATAAGTCTATAAACATGATCACAAACAGTACGAAAGTACAAATACACTACAGACTTGATCATCCACGCTGTTAGTCATGTGGGGTCCCCTTGCTCGCGTCTCATTACCATTAAGAAACGGACCACAATGGACACGCTACATGTAAGCCCTACAGATAAAATTTTGCATACTCACCTATAGTTATGGATTTGGGGTATTGCTTGATAACGGGGGTATGTCATGTTGTGGGGAGCACTGGCTATAAATAATTGAACCTTAATCATATCTAATGGCTGCTTGGTAGACTTTGATGCTTAAGCTTAGGTGGATAAACAATACCCTTGATCGTCTTAACTATTCATAAATATTGAGCAACAAAGTTTTAATTCTGCTAATTTTGAGGTTTAAGTCAAGTTGGGGTGGTCTGGTCCGGTAAAAGCAGAAAATAAGCGGGTCTTAATTGTGTAAACCACTAAGTAATATTATTGTCGGATCTTATTTGTCCCGGTAAAGATTAAGGCATGGGTTTAGGTGGACAACAATATCGATGATCGCGGATTTTGCGTTTTTCTGAGCTTTAAAATATAACCTATATGTTTGATTTAACTTTGGTTTTCCGATTCTGATCCAACTGCCTTAGACTTTTTCAGGGACGAAAAAGGTTTAAGTGTGGGGATGTTTGATGTGTAGTGAAACACACTTACTTTCCGTATCATTTTTATCATGTTTTAATTGCTTTTTAGTGTAATTATTAAGTTTTATGGTTTTTTTATGCTTGATTTTACAAATATAATTGTTTACTTGTAGGTTGTGAAGTTTGGTGGAAAAAAGAGTTAAATTGAAGAGTTTAGGGGCCTAATTGTGCAACTTTCAAACTTATAAGTCAAGGCCCGACCCAAGCCCACTTCTTAAAAGCCTTTTATAATATTATATTTAATTAATAACAAGGATAATCAGCCATTTTTCAACTACTAATCCCGAAATACACAAAAGAACCCTAAAACCCTAAGGATTCCGATCGGAATCTGCCGCCGGCAAGAAAGAAAGAAAAAAAAAAGAGAAAAAGCAAGGCGGCTGAGGTGTTGGCGGCCGGAAATCAAAGAGGAACCTTGGGGCAGCAGCTAGGGGCTTCAAACAATCATAAATATCAGCCATACTTGATAGTAAAACATCCATAAACTTTACTTTTTGTTCAAGAACCCTAACTTTGTTGATTTGATCTTTTGTTTTGAATTGTTTTGCAATTGATTGATTGTTTGACTTGTT
Source organism: Bidens hawaiensis (assembly GCF_021521415.1). NCBI lineage: Eukaryota > Viridiplantae > Streptophyta > Magnoliopsida > Asterales > Asteraceae > Bidens > Bidens hawaiensis. The sequence goes on from NW_027506490.1 coordinate 6,070, forward strand.
ATTGATATTGTTTGGATCTTGAATGAGTTTTATAATGTTTATGATGATGTTTATGGTGTTTTTCTTGAGTATGCATGGCTGTCCAAAAGTAATGAGTAGTTAAACTTGTTTGTTCTACCTAGGATAGATGATTGTTGAGTAGTTTTAACTTGTTTAATGGATTGTTAATGTTCAAGACTTAAATTATTGATGTAAAGTTTAACTAAGCCATAAATTAGATTGTGTGTGATGGCTGTGTTTTACTTGTTATTACTTATAATCCTCTTGCATTAGTTAATTGAATCGGTTTTGATTAATTGATTGCTTGTTAAACTCTTTACTTGGTGTTTTGGGTTTATTTGCGGGAAGTACAACCGTAGGGATAAGTGGGTAGTATAATCATCTAAAATCAGTAAAAATACACCTTCTTTGAGACCGAGAGGTGATAAGAAGTAATATTGTCTCGTTGCTTTTACTTGTTAGAATTAAGACCGCGCGAGAGCGGGTTTTTGTCTTGTCAAGTTTGAGTGTTTATGTACAATTAGTTGGTTTAATTTGGGTTAAGTTAAATTGTTCCTCTATCCTTGGTTGCGTAGTATTCGTTTCCATTAGGTTAGTGTGTCGGTGAGACCGAGAGGTGAGTCGGTATTTGAACACGTTAATAATTGTTTTTCGGTTTATTCTTTAAATCAACTAAAATAAGTTAAAGTTTGTTAGAGAGACTGAGAGGTAATTTGACTTTCTTAAACAAGTTTTAGTTGTGTCATCTTTTATAACCGGTGTCGTGAATATTTTCAATCCGTTGTCTTGTTATTTCTTTCAACATGATTCATTCCTAGGTAGACGTTTTTATCACTGCAGTCAAAGTTTTCAAAGTATTTTGTTAAAAGTGTTCGTTTAATTAAGTTAAGTAGTTTAATCAATTTTAAATATTAAAAATCTTTTAAATATTATTTTGGTGAGTCTTGGTTAGAGTTTAGTAATTAAAAACGTTTTCACGTGTCTTCGAGTTCGATATCCGGACTTTCCTTATCTGTGCTATACGCGATCGGTACACTTGCCGTTTGTGTGAACTAGGATAGATTGTTAGGTTTTTAAAGCTTAGTTGCGACTTGTGTTTTATTTATATATATATTCGCACATCAAGTATCGGCGAATGAAGGGAACCGACCCTAACAGGATCGGCGAATGTAGGGAACCGACCTTAACAATATCGGCGCACGTAGGGAACCGACCCTAATAATATCGGCGAAGGTTATAGGGCGGAATGCTCTTTAAAACGTATATGTATGAATGAAAGTATGTAAGTAAGTACGAAAGAAAGAATGAAAGTACGTATGTAAGTAAGTGTGTAAGAAGATATGAAGGTATGTACCTTCGGGTGCATATGCTAGTATGTGAATGTATTGTATGTCGTCTGATTAACTAGAACTCACTCAGCGTAGCTGACTTTTAGTATGCACGCAGGTGAGTAGAATGAGGCAACTTGCTTGAGGGGAAGCACATGGCATGGATTTGAAGACACTGGCATCTCAATGAAGTGTTATGTTATGATATTTTAAAAGACAATGTTTTATGTTTAGATACTTTGAATGCCCATTAAGACAAGAAAGGATGATTATGTAATTTAATGGTTTGAATGTTTCAATATTCCGCGAATGTTTTTATTAACTCTGATATTATGAACTGCATTTATGAGTAAATCCAACGTTAAAGTGAGGCACCGGTAACGGGGCCTTACAGAACTAAATATACACATTACAAAATATAATTCACCATTATTTCTATATTTGATCAAATAATTTCATATAGTATATTTAAATCAATTTAAGCTCCTAAGTCATAACTTAAGTATACTAATAATACCAATAATCAATCTTAGGAATTCTTATATGAGCAAGTATCATTATAACACTTAAAAGTCCATATTCAAATAATCATCATGGTCCTCACAACAAGCAAATTTACACTTTTCAACTATATTCTTTATTCATATTTGGAATGTTCTTAACATGTATGTTTGATCATGTATGTACTTTTTAAATCAATTCAATAATCATATAATCATTCCTATCATCATTAATTCATCAAATCATATCATCATCCATGCACAAATTCAAGGATTTCTATATTAACTAATCAACTTTTTGAATTTCCTTAGTGTTCAATCAACAAAGTTTCCTATTATAGTAACTTTTAATCTTTGATCATTCTATCTAATTCAATCTTTCAATCATGATCAAGTATGAATCTTGTTTATCTCATTCAACTAGTTTGACATAGTTTCATGCAACCTATTGTTCTTATTCAAATTTTGATCTTTCTATCAATCAAGTTACAAAGTTTCTATTTCTAGCAAGTAGGTGACGATTTATCCATATAATAATCCAATGTTTACTTTAATGATGTAAACTATCCTAATTCAAGTAAGTAACTCATTATTAGATGTGGGAAAACAAACTGGTTAACCGAACAGACACGAAAATCGAACCAAAACTGAACCGGTTTGAAACTGGTTATGTAGAAACCCGTTTGGAACCGATTGAAACAGCATGTTCGGAACTGGTTTGTAATTTTCTCCACCAAAACCGGTTTCAAACCGGTTAACTGAACCGAAACCGGACAAAAACTTATCAAAACCCGAACCGAAACCGATTATAACATGGTAAGAAACTGGTTTCAACCCGAACCGAAACCAATCATAAACCGGTTTTGACTTTTGTTGACCAAATTGAACCTATTTTGAGTTTCAAAACGTTTGTGCAGCTCTACTCATTATCTATCAAAATCATATATGCTAAGTATTTATACCATAATCAAAGATTCAACTATTTATTCAACAAAGTTTCCTTATTTAGCAATCTAACAATTTCAACAATCAATTTCAAGTACCGTCTTTCAAGTTAATAGTTTTATCACTCCACTAGCATACATCCTATTATCAATATCAATTAATATCAATCCATATCACTTTCTAATTTTATTAATTCATCAAATTATCATATAATCCAAGTAATTCAAAAATCCTCAAATTGCAACTTATGAACAAATTCTTGCGACCTTCAATTGTAATACTAGCAATTAAATTATTTATGTTCATATCATTAATCTCATTTATCATTAACTAACCATAATTCATTTTAGCATCAAGCTCAAACACCAAATTCTTTCATGATTTCACCTAAACATCCAATATTCTAATAACACTTTCAATCAATCTTATCAATCCAAATATGATTTTCAAGATGAATGTATGCATGTATGGGTGGGTTCAATACTTCCCCTCACACATGCATACATACAGACGGCTCATACACTCACACAAACATCCATAATTTTCCAATCTTTAAGATCAATCTCAACTCAAGAACACATAATCTAACTTATTCAATCCATAATTATAACTTACTTGAGTTTTTGAAGATCCTAGGATGAAGATAAGAATGTGATGATTATGTGTGGTGTTCCTTCCTCTCAATCCTTCCTTCCTAGTTGCTAATCACCATCTTGTTTTTAATATAAGCTTGAATGTGTGTGTGTGTGTGTGTGTTGATTTGAATTTGAATTTGGGGATGATGGTAATGTGTGTGAGTGTGCCGTAGTATAAAGAGGAAGTGGGAGGAGTAGGCTTGATGAGTACGATAATAGAGTGTAATGTGGATTAGCTTGGATGATTGCAACTCATTAGGCTAGGTAATGATTAGGGTTTGAATTGGTGTGTTGGGATTGGAAGGAAAAGAGGTGGAGGGTGAGGTGGCACAATGAGGCCGGCCAAAGGGGGGGGGGTAGGAGGTGAATGGTTGGGAATATAATTAGTTTGGTTAATCGGTTTAACGTATTGCGAGTTTTGGATAATCAATTGGATTCCGTTTTTTATAATTTATGTCAGGCGTTGAACGAAATCAAATTCCTGACAATATGGACTATAGAAACTAATTTTCTGAAAATATTTGTGTCGGGTCCTTTCCGGGTCATGTATTGGCTTTCGTTTACTTATTTCTCAGTTTTTGCGATTCGAGCCTTCTAAAATTATGTTTATACATTATCTATAATGTTTTTACATATATTTTAAATTTCGGGGTCCATTCATTCATATTAATGATTTATTTATTTTCTGGTCCGTTGCCCAAGGTTATTTCACATAATGCTCGTTACGTGGCGAAATTTGGACTTTTGTTGACTTTGCAAGATTTTGAGTCTTAATAAGGAAATATTTTATCCATAACATGATATTATATTGCTAATCATGATTACATTAGCGATAAATTTTTGCCAAGTGTTACAAAAAGTTTGGAGCTTTGTCCGAGGGTTATATAGAGACATGAAATTATGAAACTTATAAATTTTTATTTTTGAATTTACTGAGCGATTGTTGTGTTTCGTATATGAAAATACAATAATTTCAATTTTGTTTTAAAAAAGAGTGTGACTGAAGTATAATACAAATTAAAGGATGTGAGATTAATTTTTAATTTAATGACATGTTATAACCCATTTAAGGAATATATGGGTTTGGACTTTGGCGAGACCCATACCCGTGAATTCGTGCTAAATGCATGAGAAACATTCATTTACAAATAATGCAATCTGGTGGCTTGAGAGAATTTAGGGAACAACCAGAGAAATTTTAAAGCTTTCGTTTATATATATTATAGATATATATTGGGGGTCACTAAGGAGACCTTTTGAGGCCACTTCTTTTCACCCTTTTTTGCCACCCTCTTTTATTGAGCAGCATGTTAGAGATAATTTCAACCTTCTTCATGCTTGGTATCTTGATGATGGGACTTTCATAGGAGATTTATCAATAAGGTGGCGAGTTCAAACTTGGGTTTTGTTCTGAATATAAAGAAACCTGAGCAATTTTAGCCTTTTTGTGACAATGGAAGTCTCGTGACGATTTATTCCCTTATTACCATCGGGAGGACATCATTGAAATCAGGAGGCCATCGTTGGGGTGAAGCTTCTTGGGGGCTGCTAGCGTAGACAAAAGGTTTATTGGTGGGTTGGCAAAGAAAAGAGTTACTAATGCTATTGATGTAATGCGCCTTCTTCCAAAACTAGGAGACCCACAGAGTAAGCTACTCTTGCTTCGCTCATGTTTAGGTATTGCCAAACTTTTTTTTTGGCTTGAGGACGTGCCAACCCGTACACATGATGGAGGCGACGTTGGTCTTTGACAAAGGATTGTGTGGTGCGATTGATGACATTGTAGTTTGTGGAGGTCCTTTCTTTGAAGACCTCCAATGATGATTTGCTTCCTTACCCACTAAGTTTGGGGTTTTTTTAAGTTGTATTCGACTTGCTACCTTAAAATATGTTTAAAAACTATTATTTTCGTAAAATACTCATTTACATTGTCAAAATTACCATAGCCTTATTTTATTATGTTGGCTAGATATAAGGACGACAATTCATGTCATAACTCGAACATGACCCCCAAAAAAATATGTTTTTCGATCACCCTAACATGACCTATTTATTAAAATGTTGTAGAAAACTAGAAAGGAAATAGAGAAGGGGGGGGGGGGGGGGGGTTAATATGTTTTATTAACAACTAACGACCCTATCATCCCATTAAAGTGAGAATTGCTAAATTTTACTTGATTATGGCAGGGATTAATACTAATATAACGTTTCACCAAGCCAAAATAGTTATCACCTTCTTTAGATCAATATGTCAAGATAGTATGTTTTTAGAACTATTCCATTCAGTATGTTAAGATAATATTTCTAACTATCCAATACAAAATTACACTATATCAAATTGTGCTCCCTTTCAAGTCCTAATCGACAAATAAATACGAACTAAATGACTAACTCTCATTTATACTAATAAGAAAACATAACTCAAAAAAGAAAACTAATTACAATTTCTCAAACCCTAACTCGGTTTGATTCTTGATGAACCATAACTTGGTTGCATTAGATAAACCCTAACTCGGATGCATCTCATGTGTGTCTCTAGATGAACCCTAACTCGGTTGCATCTCACATGCTTAATAATGTCTAACCATGACTTGGTTTATATAGACTAACCTAACTTGTTATGCAAAACATTACATATTATAATTACATACAATTAGGAAACGTGTTGTAATTAGGAAACATAACCAGCTATGACCGACTTGTCATTATTGGTCCCTCAAGTTCACCGACTTGTAACTTGAAGTCCGAAATTACATCCAACACCCCTAAAAAATCACCAACAAATGATGTATAACTTACTAGTATGATACTAGTGACGCCCTCACAATATTACAAGATTTTATGAAAGAGGTTAATATTCTTCGTCTTTTTTGCTCTTCTTTTTATTTTTCTCTGTTTCAATTTAATGCTTAAAGGATAACTGAAGCAAGAGAGACATGCTTTAGATATGTATTTGTGTATTAGTTAGACAAAAAGATATAAAGATAAACGTTCCATGTGATCTCTTTCATAGGTGAAAACACAAGGCAAGAAAGGTATGGCTTGCCCGGCGATCGTCTCCATAGTCGGTTCAAGTGACCATGGACGCCTAACCCACACTTTGTGTTTTGAACGTTAGGAGAGAAGTCCCCCCCCCCCCCCCCCCCCCCCCTTTCATTTTTTTGTTTAGTTTTAAGAGATTTAATCCACCTTAACAAGTTGGATTACGCTTTGTTCGACTTTTTCACTTCACCATTGGGTTTATAGCAAAATGGATTGGTTGGAGATAGGGATGGGATTTACGAAAACCCCTACCCGTATCGATTTAGCCTATCCGGTACGGGTATCGATACCAAGATTTTAGGTTTTAGGTATTCGGTACAAACGGGTACAGATATTTTGGTATTATGTACCATTTTGGAATATGTAGAGATTTATTGAGAATATTCATATTTAATATCTAATAAAATTGTTTTCATTTCATCAAGCTTTCGGTTTAAGGTTTACATCATCGAAACATCTGCTTCACTTTTGTTTCCGTCATTGGCTTTGGTATTATGTCCTGGTTGTGGAATTAGTAATGTCAGCACCGCACTGGTACCCCATACCAATTTTGCCAATTTAGTACTCGTTGCGTACCGACACCCATACTTATTCAGCTAATTTGGTATCTATATCGGTACCAAGATCATTGAAAATTTAAAAACATAAAAGCAAAGCAGGTACCAATACGTGTAGATGTACCGTACCAATAAATTCGGCACGATACTCATTTTTATTACTTTCCAGTACGGGTACAATCGAGTACGGATACATATACCGTTCTCATCCCTTCTTGGAGAATTCATCCCGCCAACTTGAAATTCATCAACGTGTTAACATGTCAGCCCAACACAATTACCCCTAATTACCCCTAATTGAGAATATTCATATTTAATATCTAATAAAATTGTTTTCATTTCATCAAGCTTTCGGTTTAAGGTTTACATCATCGAAACATCTGCTTCACTTTTGTTTCCGTCATTGGCTTTGGTATTATGTCCTGGTTGTGGTATTAGTAATGTCAGCACCGCACTGGTACCCCATACCAATTTTGCCAATTTAGTACTCGTTGCGTACCGACACCCATACTTATTCAGCTAATTTGGTATCTATATCGGTACCAAGATCATTGAAAATTTGAAAACATAAAAGCAAAGCAGGTACCAATACGTGTACATGTACCGTACCAATAAATTCGGCACGATACTCATTTTTATTACTTTCCAGTACGGGTACAATCGAGTACGGATACATATACCGTTCTCATCCCTTCTTGGAGAATTCATCCCGCCAACTTGAAATTCATCAACGTGTTAACATGTCAGCCCAACACAATTACCCCTAATTAGATATGGTTTAGAAGTTGTAACTTATCATTTACTTTTACATATTTTTATGTTACATAGAGAATTTTAACTAAATAATTTTTTCTTCAAGAATATAAGTGATATATTCTTATGTTAACGAGTGTTAAGAATGTTTTACACTCTAATCATGAATAAAGACTTCTTAGAGGTACATGTGGTTGTAAATTATGTTGTTATTGGTATTAGTTTTACGTGAATACAATTCATGAATATTCTTACATTAGCGAGTATAAAGAATCCATTACACTCTAATAATGAATAAAGACTTCTTACATGTACATGTGGTTGTAAATTCTGTTGTTGTTGTTATTATTTTCGACCATCGTTTGGAATTACCATCAATACTGCGTGAGTCTTTCTAGACGGGATGTTGCTCGTCCTTACTGATTTTGACGTTCCTGACCTGACTCATCAAAAAAGACTATTAAGGATAAAACCCACTATGAAAAAATCTCGTTAAGTCAGGTTTTGAATATGAGAAAGAAAGAAAAGAGATTTTCAACAAGAAATTCAAACTTAAAAAAGCGACACTTAACACAAACAACATCGCTAAAAAGATGAGGGCATGAACTCACTCCGTTCACCTCCCTTGATATAGAGAGCGATTTTTTTAAGTTTGAATTTCTTGTTTAAAATCTCTTTTCTTTCTTCATAAAAATCTCTAATTTTTACTATCACTCTATAATATTGAAACAGAAACACAAATTGATGAAATAATATTATTATAGTTTGCAGAATGTAGAATAATTATTATGGTTTGATCCAATAGACACTTGTGAGTTGCTAAAGTGGTGCCAACTTAAACCTAACCGCTTCAAGACATGATCCCATTTTGAGAACAAATTAAGTTTCCCATATTTCCAAAGAACATAAGAAAAGAAATATACATGAGTTTTCATGTTACATATCATTTCAGGACCGTCACCGTTTCTTGTTTTCCTCCCATGTACCGTTTTCTCATTTATTTATTTAATTTCTTAATTTTATATCTTTTACTAGCTATGGATTCTACAAGATGCTATGGGCATCGGCGGTTTTTCTACACTGGTTTGAAAGGCGACTTCGAGTCTCAAGTTTTAAAGGGTGTTTGGGATTCTTTATTTTACCTCCTTATGACTTATTTAAGTCATAAGTTATAAAGTTGTAACCTATAACTTATACACTTACAAAGTTTAACTTTCTCAAACACATTATAACTTATAAATTATAAGTTACTAGCCAGGTGCCCGCGGCCCGCGCGATGCAGCGGTGGACGTGCAAACGCAACCGGTGTTAATATATTTGTAGCCTCACAATGATATGTGTGTAACCTGACGGTAGTATGCAGGCCCGGCCCTATGGTGGGCAAGGAGGGCAAGCCCAAGGCCCAACATCTTTTAGGGCCCATAAATATTTTTTTGCATATTTTATATAATACACAAACAAACCAGTATGACTTCATAAAATGAGTTTGGTTTAACTATATGATGCCTTTCAATTACATTGACTACTCAAGTTCAAATCTTCCATATAACAGTTTTTATGAATTTACTTTTTGGAAAGCACAAGCCTCACTAAAATTTCAGGTCTTAATTATGAAGGTTTGTTATTTAATTTAATATGCCCTTTTTTTATCTAGTCATTGTGTCTTATATTTTGTTAATGTTTTTTTTATCATATTATTTTATTTTTTGTATTTGAAAACCAAAATGACTTTTCATTTGAAATAAAAAAAACGTTAGAAGAGGCTCACGATTTGTTTAAGTATACAAGTTATAATTAGATCATTATTACGATAACTTTATTTTGTTAATTGTTATCATAGTTATTGTTGTAATATTGACCTTTTATATATAAGTTATTAAAATTTATTTTCAAACCAAAATGACTTTTCATTTAAAATAAAAATATTAGAAGAGACTCACGATTTGTTTAAGTATACAAGTTATAATTAGATCAATGTTACAATAACTTTATTTTGTTAAATTTATCATAAATATCGTTGTAATTTGACCCTTTATATACAAGATATTAAGTTTTTTATTTATAGGGTCCATTTTTTCATTTGCCCCGGGCCCTTGAATTCTTAAGGATTTTCAGGGAAGACCCTGGTGGTATGCATGTAACATGGCATCGGATGCGTAACCGGTGCCAGTGAGCACGCCACACAACTCCTACACACGAGCATTCCAGTATGTATAAATAATGTCATATGTGTAACTGATGCTTGAGTAATTGGTGGTGACAATCAAGAAACAAAGATGAAATGTACATTAATTTCAGATAAACTACTTTTTAACCCAATCCGTTTTGACGAACCTATTCCGACCCAAAAATGTTTAAACCCGAAACCCGTTTTGTCATGGCTCCTTTTGATCTAAACTCATCCCGACAATAACTAAATTACCCATTTTTTTGTATTTACCAGTTACAACCCTAACCCATCCCAACACCATTAGCTGAACTCGCCCGACCCGTTGCCAGTATTAACTGGTAATCACGTAACATGTTAGTTTTTTTTTTTTAAATTAATAAGCTATAGCAATATCATACTCAAACTAAAAAGAATAAAATGGTCGTTTTTATGGTGTAATTTTTAGAAAAAAATATTAACGTGTGAAAATGTTATGGTCGTTAATAAGTCGTGGGGGTAGTTGGTTAATAATGAGGGGAAAATGTGTAACAAATTAATAAATTAACTAAACTTGATTGAAGTTGAAGGGCCAAATTATTCTTGAATGAGCAAAGATTATATTACCCTTACATTTTTAAAATTTTATGCATTGTTACTTGTAGAATATGCAACAAAAATAATATTTCTTAAAATTTAAGAGGTCACTCACTCCTATATTATATTATATATAGTATAGATAGGTCATAAGAAGATATATAAGCAATCCCAAACACCCCCTAAATACCAAACAAAATCTGACCGATACATCATCGTGTATACAAGAAGCAACAAGTATTACGCAAGTTAACTAAATCTAACTTAATGAAAAAGTTCTACGATGATTTTACATGTGTTAACTTAGGGTTGGGCATGGTTAAGTTCGATGATTGGCTAAGAGTGAACCCGTAACCGAGGTTTAGTAGCTTTTAATTGTGGTATAGCTGGCTATGAACGGTCCATTTAACCCGGTTATTAAAAAAGATGATTCAGGTAATTTAGTTAACCGTCGCCTTTCATCATGAGTGGATTTAAACTAATATCAATTATATAATGAGTCAAGTAGGATATTAAAATTTCTTTTAATTTATAAAGGAAAATAATAAACAACTTGTATATCATTGGCTAACCGGATCGAGCGGTGTGTCTATCTCGATGCATTTAAAAGATTCATTGGCCGTTAAAAAAAAGGAAAATATTTATTAAAAAAAACTATAAGACTTAATTGCAGTTTTGGTCTATGTGGTGAAACCCAAAACGCAACTGTCAACCTCATGGTGGTCATTTTTTTTTTGCAATTGGGTTTCCAGTCAACTCCCCGTTAGTCTGTTCCGTTAAATAGAAGAGAAAAACCATCTTTTTATCGAATCGTTCCCCCATATACAATATAATCCCCCACTTTATCGCAACTTGCAGCCCTAGCAGTGTCTTCTCGTCGATCGTAACAATGGCTTGGGTTTTTGACGCAATCCTTAAACTACGTTTTTCACAAGTATCAAAATTCACATTTCCCCGTTAATTCGTTTGTTCTATTAAATTTAGTTTAGGTCGATGCTCTGTATTTGAAACGACTATGTTATTGGCTTATAGCCGCAATTTGGCTGGATGTTAGCTTTGAGCACCTGAACCTTAAGTTGATGGTTTTGGTGAAAACTACACTTTCCAGTTTTAAGCAGATGACCAGGATCAAATCGAGTAGGGTTTACGTAGTTGGTGGTTTTGGTGTTTTATACAATATTAACTTAACTAGTAATGACCTAGACTGGTAATCATGTATTTTGTAGTATATCAACAACTAATTAGGGCACTTTGTATTAACTTAATTAACAATCTAGTGATTATGCCTTTTACAAATAATCAGTATAAACAGTCAAGATTATGATTGTTTCTGTTGAGTAGATAAAAGTTAACGGGTCACAGATAGTCAACCATAAAAAGCCAGCATTCAGTCAATTTAAACTGTTGGAGGGAAAATATTTAACAGACCGAGGATCCAAATTGCATGTATTTAAAATCACGTGGTTGTAAATTGCAAGGGTATAATGGTCTTTTCATAAAAAAACAAACTTTAAATTCACAATGGGGTCCCGGTTGCAAAAAAATTGACCACCACAAGAATCTTATATGTGACCGTCACCACGAGATTGAAAGTTGCGTTTTGAGTTTGCAATTAAGTAGTCATATTATGACTAAAGTTTTCATACAAATAAAATATTTATAATTGATTTTTATGCTAGTTATATCATTTTCCAACCGGTTGGTTAATTTGGTTCAATTTTTTCTTGATGACCCCTAATTCAAAGGCAATGGGAGGAGTATATGAAACTCACACCTGTAATCTGCTTTAGAAATTCAACACAACAAGGTAATTTTCACTCTTTAATACTTAATATTATTATGTGTTTGATAATGCCCATAACCTGTTTGATGAAATGCCTCTGAGAACCCTGCTTTATATTTTACATTATAATTTATACACACATTCATCTTTATCTTGTTGTTACTTATTTGTAGTGATTTATACTCTTTCTTGTCCAATAAAAATTGCAACTTTCATATAAATAGATACATACATATGATGGGATTCTGTGTGTATTGTACATTAGTGCTAAATGATACATATTATTGTTTCCATTTATATAAACTCTTTAGTGGTCAAGACATATAGCTCATCTAACAACAATAACTAACTAACAAGATACTCAACCCGAAACAAGTTTCTTGATTTACATACGCTTCCACAAGTTTTGGGATCCGTTCACTACCGTTTTTGGAAGTTAAACGCCTTGATGGAGTACGCGAATATGAACCCAAACAAAACTGTAAACCCAACAATAATAACCGCTACGTATTTTATAAAATCGTATTCGAACCCATAGAAGTTGTGCACAAACTCTGCAACTGTTTCACCCGTGTCAAGCTTGTCGGTTATGTCCCCGAATTGTGAAGTAACTAATCCGTATAACGTCCACGCGATCGGGCATATGTAATAATACCATCTCCACCATATGGGTATCCTCTGTTTAGAAAAAAAAGATTCAAGATTTGACGTTTTTTTAAACGTTAGTAAACGTTTTAAGTGTGAATATAAAAACTTACCGTTCGTGGAACGATAAACCCTGAAAACAGATTCCAAATGGCGTAAAATGCCGATGAAATTATAGCAGCAAAGTTGTGGTTTGGTGTGACTGCAACCGTCATCATCCCGTAAAATGTGAAGTACAAAAATGTGAAGTACATGAAGAAGAGGTACCAAAAGAACTTGACAGCTGTCCACTCGAATCCGATCATCGCGTATACAATAATACCATAGACAATAGTTTGAACAAAGATGTATGGGATCTCAATCATAACCTGTATAACACAGTTATATATAAGTAATCGAGCAAATTACCAAAATAGCCTAATTTAGGAGAGAGAAAATGGAAAATAGCACGTGGATTTGCATTTCCCAAAATAGCCCTTCAAATCTCACGTACACGTGATTTTGCGAGATTCCCCATGACTTTTCGTGGTCCAATCATATTCTGCCAAGTGTCCTCCACTCCCACCTACCACGCTAATTTTCATCCCAAATTTGTCGGAAACGTTACTTTTGAAACCAAATATAACCTCAAAAATACCAACTGTAACGTGATGTTTGAAGCTGTTTTTATCGTCAACGTGAGTTTTCAAATAAGATGGATTTGAAAGGTTTTTTTGAAATTCATCTCCTTCGATGAATTTCAAATGAATTTTAACTTCGGAGACGATTTTCAATTAATGTTTATTATCTTCTTGTATTTTAAACCACTTTCAAAACTTTAGTATGTTTTTCATATCATCACCACCATGTTCTTCTTCTCTGAAGAAACACTAATCGACCCCGGGCAGATTACAGATAATCTGGGGGTTAAATAGATGTTTCCCACGAGGGGTTATGTCCGGCAAAGATGGTTCTTCTGGTGACCTGCAAAACAGACACCGTGAGCTCGTCACTTAGAAGGGGGGGGGTACCTCCTTGTGACCACCCTCCGGCGTGAGAATCAGACTAGATTGCTCTTGAATATAAGTGTATATTAAGAGATTGCTAGAAAAGATAAGATGTGATAAGGTAATGTAATGTAATGTGATGTGTCCATACCATTTCAAGGTGTTGGAGTATTTATAGCCGAAGGTAGGTTTCCAAGCAGGTACAGCCGGCTGAATAGTATTCCTATTCTGCCAACTGTGGGCTATGCACGTGCCATGCTGGTGGTTGGTGGGTAGGCAGCGGCTGATAGTGACCAGGCCGGCTGTGTACTATTCCTGTTCCACCAACTGCAGGCTATGCACGTCCTCCGGTATCAAAAGATCCTCCAGTATCGTACGGACTGGCTCATTTGTGCGGGAGTGTTCCCAGCTTGCTCACTCCTTCAGGTGACATTACTGAATTATTTATGAGTTAAGTGCCTTGTGCGTGTAGCCTTGCTGCGCGGGTAGCCTTCCCTGATGGCTAGTATCCGTTGCTGCGGGAACAGGCGGAGTACGTCGACCATTGGGAGGCTTTTCCTGCGGGAACAGCTTGCGTACTGCGCGTAAGGACGTCACGTCTCTGAGCATGGTGTGTCCTGCGGATCCAGTTGGTTTCTGCGCAGACGTCTCTTCAAGGTGAGTCTTGCGAGTTTAGCCTTTGCGCAGACGTCCCTGTTGAAGGTGAGTCTTGCGGGTTCAACTGCGCAGACGTCCCTCTTTGAGGTGAGTCTTGCGGGTCCAACTGGGCTCTACTAGGACCTACCTCTTCATTCTCCCACTCCCGTATGATGCTGTTCCGATTGGGTTGTTCATCTACTTGTTGGTCATGAATTCGGTGGCCTTCTCAACCTTGCGTAAATCTCAACCTTGATAATTAAGGTGGTAGAGGTGTGGTGATAGTGGCGGTTGTGGTGGTGCCGGCGACGGCGGCTGTGGTGGTGCCGGCGACGGCGGCTGTGGTGGTGCCGGCGGCGGCTGTGGTGGTGGCATGGATTTCCGGTGGCGGTGGTTGTGGTGGTTAACTGGTGGTGGTTATTTCGCGGCGTGGTTGTTAGCCGGCGGTGGTAGATGTATAGCAATGATGGTTGACCTTCGGGTCAAACCCTAGATACGAGTAAACCGGTTTATCTCATGAAATCAAAATTATTGCGGTGATTGTTTGCAATGGTTGTGGTGGTGGTTAGAGATAGATGAAGAAGATGGGTCTATCATTGTGTGTGAGATTGTGATTGTGGTGTCTAGAATACATAGGGATAGAAAGAAGGAGATGAATTTCAAAAAAACCTTTCAAATCCATCTTATTTGAAAACTCACGTTGACGATAAAAACAGCTTGAAACATCACGTTACAGTTGTTTTTTTTGAGGTTATATTTGATTTCAAAAGTAACGTTTCCGACAGATTTGGGATGAAAATTAGCGTGGTAGGTGGGAGTGGAGGACACTTGGCAGAATATGATTGGATCACGAAAAGTCACGGGGAATCTCGCAAATCACGTGTACGTGAGATTTGATGGGCTATTTTGGGAAATGCAAATCTCACGTGCTATTTTCCATTTTCTCTCTCCTAAATTAGGCTATTTTGGTAATCTGCTCTAAGTAATCACATGTTTAGACTTTAGATATATGTAATCATGAAATTACGTATGATAAATGACAAAACTACCCTCAAATAATACTAAATGTATAAAATAAATAAATAATATGATTGTTTGTTAAGAAATCTTAAAGTTCTTAAATTATTTGAAGTTATGAAATGAACTTGATCCTACAAATATATATTGTTACAACTTACAAGTATTAAACATCTAAGGATTTAATATATTATTAAACTTTATTAATTTTAAATAATTTACTATAAATTTTACGATGGTTTTGTAACTTTTAATCTTTTACGACAATTTTACTATCGATCCAACCTTTCGTTTAACATTTTCACAGCAATCTTAACTTTAAATTTTCCCTCAATAAAAATATTTAAATATATTTTATCAAAATAAAAATTTGGCAATGAAATATAAATGTAAAAGGTGGTGATGATGGGGCAATGTTTTTTTAAAACAAAACAGATAATATATTTATACCTGTCCGAAAGCATACGGCAAAGCCGAATACATTCCCGCTGCTCTTTCTCTGTAAAAAACTGTTCTTTCAATAGAAACAACGGGTTGAACTGACGTGGCATTTTGTACACCGATAAAGAGTATAGCAGCATACATAGAACCCATTGCATTAAAAAGATCTTGCTGTTTGTCTCTGCAATAAGAAATGCAACAAACTTAATAAAAGATCAATGATTTATGTTATTTCATTAACTTTCTGTTAATTAATTAAATTACCTTTTGGACCCCATGTCCCAGAAGATTGTGCCAAACATCAAAGCTATAAAGGTTGTAAATAAGAACCTAACAGCCGTGTATGGCGGGTTCCTCCAATAAGACCAGTTCTGTTTCCATAAACACGCCATACATTGTGTCCAAAACGATTGTGAATATTGGGAGTTGAAGTGTATATCTGAAGAACCGGGGATCGGTTTACTGCTTTCCTTTATTAATTTTTTATTTCTCCTGAATGTGTCACAAAAACCGTGTTTAGAACGAGTATATTGGGTTAGAGGTGACAATTTTGACCCGTTTCTATATGAACGGGTCAATTTATAAAGATTAGTTTATATGGAAACCGATTGCATGGGTCAAAAGTCGCCCAAAGTGAAATTTCTTAAATTATTTTATTTGAAAATTTTGGATTATTATTGAAAAAATATAATTTCTTTTGGTCTTATTCAACAAACTATTCATTTATAAATATTTTGGACTAATTAAAGTCCATGACAACACAATTTTGACCCGTATGTATATGTATGTATGTATATATATATATATGAACGTGTCGATTCAGGGTATTTTTGTCTCAAACAGGTCAAAAGTCACCCAAAGTGAAATTCTTTAAATTATTTTATTCAAAAAAGTAAAATTATCGTTGAAATAATATAATTTTTTTGATTTATTGGACACACTATTTTGTTAAGATTTTTAAGAAATTTAATATGGAAGTACACAATTTTGACCCATGTAAAATTACCAGTTTTCATCTAAACAAGATTTTGACCCATTTTCCGACCCAACCGTTTTGCCACCTCAGACTATAAGTATCAACAGATGATGTCACCATACTTGTACAGTTCTGAGTTTTTGTAGACTTCTGCAAAGTTAACTCCAAGAGTTGTTTCTTGACCCGTTGAAGTCACCTCTAGCATCCAAGTTGCAGGATTATAACCGTCTTTAATTTTACTAACTCCTTCGATTCCCTTAATTAAAAAAATAACAATTTGTTATTCCTTTTTCAACAAAACTTAAAAGAAAATTTTAATTATTTTTCTATGTTAATCATACTTACCTCAAAGTACTTGATTAAATGAGACGAATGACGGCCTAATGGACCGACATATATTTCTTCGCCTCCTCTTTTCAAAAGAAATAACTGCATTACATATTAAATATTGATTACTTGTAACTTTTAAAACTTAGTACCCAAAAGTGTGGGTTTGGTCAAACTGCAGTGCGCAGGGACCATTTATGTAATTAACTCTTAAACTTACCTCATCAAAAGCATCAAATATGTCAATGCTCGGTTGATGTATGGTGCAAACCACTGTCCTTCCTGTGTCAACCGTGTTCCTAACCGTTCTCATGATAATGGCTGCAGCCCGTGCATCGAGTCCTGATGTGGGCTCATCCATGAATATTATGGACGGGTTAGCCACGAGCTCAACTGCTATCGTGAGCCTCTTTCGTTGCTCGGTTGAAAGCCCGTTTACTCCCGGTAAGCCCACGAGTGCTTCCTTTAATGGAACAAGTTCCACTAGCTCCATTACCTCCTCAACAAACATCTACATGTCATTGAACTTAACATCAGTATTCTGCTAATATTATCACATAACACTATAATTGTTTTTTTAATAACATTGATATTATGACGGTTTGAGAGGTGTAAACGAGCCAAGACGCTCGTGCTCGAAATCGGCTCACTAAAAGCTCAAATCAAGCCCGGGCCCAAGCTTCACTTATTGAGCTTGAGCTGGCCCACGAACCTAATCGAGCCTATAGTTTTTATTTAATATATTGAATATATATATATATATATATTTAATAGTTATTATTATGTATAAGATTATGAATTTATGATAAAAATAACTGTACAATATATATTATGTTATACATAAAAGTTATAATTAAAAATATATAAAAGTTCATTATAAATGTATCTATAAAATAATAAATTAATAATAAAAGAGCCGAGCTCGAGCTCAAACGCTAGTAAGTTAAATGAGCCGAGCCCAGGTCCAGCTCAGCTCGTTTACACCTCTTAACAGTTTTGTCTAAAACAACAATGTACTTTCACTTTCGTGACACAAAATGAAAGTACGTTATTAGTTTAGACAAAAAAAAACACATAAATATAATAATTTACCTCTCGGGTTGCAGAATCAACTTCAGGAGGTAACCTAAGCCATGCAGAATACTGCAAAGATTCATAAACTGTAACATGAGGAGAGTGGATGTCAGTCTGCTCACAATATCCTGCTATACGAGCAAACGTTTCTTGTTTTTTTGGGTACCCAGAAATAGTTATTGTTCCATCAATATAACCGCCTGTTTTTCGTCCCGCTAAAACATCCATTAGCGTGGTCTTACCGGCCCCACTAATCCCCATTAGAGCGGTTAGAACACCGGGCCTAAACGCACCACTAACACCTTTCAATAACTCTAAACGATCTTGTGCTACACCTTGTGCTTTCATTTCTTGTGGCATATCGACTGCATATCTTATATCATCAAATGTGATTGATAGGGGTACAAATGGTAACACCATTCCTCGTTTTTTGTTCTGAACGGGTTCGTTTATGTTTCCCACTCGTGATGACATTCGGACTTCACTCTTTCTTTCTGCATTTTTAGTAATTAGTTAGTCTTGTACCTAAAGAAACACAAACTCGGTCATTTAACTTTAACCAAACAAATGATCGAACATGAACAGTTAATTGAATGATGTTTTCTTGTTCGTGTTCGTTTGTTAACAAAAATGCACGTGTTTATGTTCATTAATAGTATAAACGAACGATTTACGAACATGCACAAATAAATATAACCAAACATAGATGAACAAATACAAACGAACATAACTGAGCTAACAATTTAAGCATGAATACATAAACGATTGTTCATGAACATAGATGCACAAACGAGACATGTGTTCATGCTTGCTCGTTTAACTAAATGAACAAAAGTTTTGTTCTTGTTCATTCATTTACTAAATAAACAACCATAAACAAATTTCCCAACAAATATTCACCTGAGGATGATCTTGTTGATAATTCAATCGGACGTCCGGTTTTCATAGCTTTTCTTGCAGCCATGCTTTCTTCTGATAAAACTGCCTGTGAACTCCCAAACGCTGCAACAAAAGGTAGTTAATGATATATACTTAATAACATAATATTATTATATAACAATAAACACTTACGGTTGAGGTAATGAAGAGCTAAAGTGAAGCATATGTTGAAAATAAACATGTAACCGATTGATGCAGCTACTGCTATCCAGTACCAGTATGCTTCCGGGAATATTCCTCTAGATTTAAGAACAGAAACACCAACTGTTTCTGTGGAATTTGGTAAAATCTGTAACATATAGTTTTCACAAGGTTAAATTATATATTTTTACACTTGATGAACATAATGTTAACTTAAATGATTCTTACTTTATTCCAACTATCTCCCAAAAATTCATTCACTGCCATACCATTTTGTCCATACATCATCGGTGAAAACCAATAACACCATATCCACCAATCCCTTATATCATCTGCACAGGGTGAATATTAAGTTAAAAAAGGTTTGTGCTTTTTATTCTCGCAATAATTAAATGTTCTGTAATACTTTACCTCGTGCCAAGATGAATCCACCAAGAACAAAAATAGTAAGCAGACCAAATGAACCAAACGTATTAGCAACAATAATATTTCTTCCTAACGACCCAATGAAACGAAACAAGCCAGATGACATTTGGTGAATACACACAAGCAAAACCAATTGTTTGAAAAATCTGCAAAAGCCGAAAAAAAATCGATTATGCATAGTAATATTAATAAAGTAAACACAATCTATGAATCTTTCTTTTTGTATAAACTATACCTTGTGGGATCCGAATCAAACCCGATGACATAATAAGTCATAATCACCCACGTGGAAACTTCAACAATCGTAACCGGGATCTTTAGAACCCATGTAGGTAACGAATAAGCCCAAGCGGGAAAGAACAAAAGATCCCGCTGCTTATAAAACACTGGTAGTTTCAAAATACTCAAAGATAACTCTGAAAAACCGTTGAATGTGATCATAACCAATGTGAAAAACAAAGCACCCATGAATATTGTACCATCAGCAAATGTTCTTTTTGGCATTTCGGTCCTTAAGAATAATGTCATTGTTATTGTAGCCATGAAAATAAGTTGAGTCATCTTGAATATGTAGACGAATGAGTTTCGTTTCATAAGTAGATACTCTCTAGATATGCATGCTTTTAGCAGCTCCTTTTTACTCACTCCAAACTTCTTATTTGTTAACGCGTGTGGGTGGCTTTTTGACCGGTCAAACGAGGTGGAAAGTTCGTCTCCGAGCTTTTTCCCAATGTGAAATGATTGAAATGCCTCTGCAAATTCTCTTGATGTAATGAAACTGTACTGTTCGTCTCGTTTAGTCCAGTATTGCTCTTGATCTTTCATTGATGTCACCTATGACAATAATAAAAATTAATTAATTAAAATTAAAATGGTAAAAGGACGGAAATGCTCTCATGTGCAAGGCCTATTAGTGGAAACTGGAGAGGACGTAAACTGTTACAGCATACGGACATAAATGACGAAAAGTGAAATTTGTTATATATAAAACTGTAATGTACTCTAATTTTTAGAAAGTAAGTTTAAATGTTTAATAAGTAAATAAGATTACTTCTTGTAAGAAGTCTGCAACGCCCTTTCTTTCGGGACATTTGAATCCCATGTACTCGAAGAACTCTAGAACGTTCTCACGGGGACCTTGGTAGACAATTAGACCATCCGAGAGAAGGATGATGTCATCAAACAAGTCATAGGTTTCGGGTGCGGGTTGAAGGAGTGAAATGACAGAAGTGCCCTGAAGAATATGGATTGATTGCCTTATTGAATTCACTATTTGAAACGTTGTTGAACTGTCTAGACCGGTTGATATCTCGTCCATAAACAATGCTCTCGCGGGCCCCACCAGCATTTCGCCTGCATTTCAATTTCACCACAATTTACAAATCAATTTCATCAAATTTATTAATTTTACATTAAGTTTTTATGATGTGTACCGGTTGTGACACGCTTCTTTTGCCCTCCGGATATACCTCTGAACATTTCGTCACCTACTATGGTATCAGCACATACTTCAAGACCTAAAATCTTTATAACAAAAATCACCAAATAGAATTTAGTTTAATATCTTTTACAATATTATGAAATGTTTATAATAAGGTAAGTTTATAAGTTGGTACCTTGATAACATACTCGGTGACAACACTAGCCTCTTGTCCTTCTAGTGATGCTGCCTGCAGAATTAAGTCGAAAATATCAAAGTTTTAGATGCAAATGGAATATAATTGTGGAACATGCATCATTATGAGTTTTTTTATTAATTTGTTTTTTTTTTTATTTTACCTTCATGTAGATATCAAGATCAGGATCAGGCTTAATGTTTGCTTCCTTTTCTCTCCTTGACAATTCAGCCAACATTTCTGCACATTTTCCAGAAATTAAAAATCAGTGAAATTTCGCATATATATAAATTTAGGATCAGGATCATATATATAAGTTTAAGTACTGTAAGAACTCTTAACAATCAGTCATTTTATTTATTTATTTATTTTACAATAATAGTATTTTATGGTAGTTTTGTCATTTATTATATGTAATCACAAAATTACAATTATTATTATAAAACAAATATATAAAATGATTGCCTGTTATGAGTTCTTAAAGTTCTTAAAATTATTTAGAAGTTCTGAATACATATGTTAAAAGTCTGTAAAAAGTTTATGCTAAAACTAATCTTTTACATGTGAAATCGAGTTTTTTGTGATTTTTAACATGTAAGAGACATGATTCCCAGTTCCTTACTTTTTTGTATATGCATATATATATGTGTGTGTTAAAAGTTTGTAACTTTTTTTACTGACCATAACTTGCTCCAACTCCTTGACATCTGGCCGAGAAAGCTAATGTTTCTCTAACTGTCATTTCTCCAATATGAAGGTCATGTTGACTTATATAAGCTGATGATCTTTGAGGGACAAATTCATTCATTTCATGCCCATTGTAAGTTACTCTACCAGATACCTATAATAATACACATACATATCAATTTTTGACTTTTTAAAAAGTCAACTTTTAAATCTACACTACTTGCTTTGACTCATGTTCTCTTACTTTCAAATCTGACCCAAGTTTTCCAGCCAAAGCCAAAAGCAGTGTCGTTTTTCCCGAGCTCGGTGGGCCCAGTAGCAATGTCATTCTGCATAAAGATTATACATGATTAGTTCATTACATTTAGAGCTAATTTCGCTTTTTGTTTAACTACTTGAGTATGAATTCTCTTTTTTTTTTATTAAATCACGGTTTGAGTTTTTAAATTTTTAATCATTTGAGTCATTTTGGCCAACTCAGTAAGATTTTTCAAATATGGAAGGGTATTTCAGTCGTTTCACATCCGAGGGGCAATTTCTGTAATTACAAAGATTATTTAATAGTTAGAGGAAAATTTTTATTATTTTAGTAATTTTAACACGTAGCCGTCTAACTATTAAATAATCGTTGTAATTTACATAAATAGCCCCTCAAATGTAAAATGACTATAATTCCCTTCCTTTCTGTTAACCGGAAGGGTATTTCGGTCATTTTACATCTAAGGGGCTATTTATGTAAATCACATATACTATTTAATAGTTAGAGGGCCATTTTTATTATTTTAAGTAAATTGCACAAATAGCCCTCTACTATTGAATTATCTTTGTCAGTTACATTAATAGCCCCTCAGATGTAAAATAACTAAAAGGCCCTTCCGCTTAACAAAAAAATCTAATGGAGTTGACCAAACGGACTCAAATGGTTAAAAATCTATCTCAAGCCATGATTTAAGAAAAACGAGAATTCGTACTTAAGTAGTTAATCTAAGTAAACGTAAGGGATGAAAAGCGAAATTAACTCTTACATATATTATTATTATTATTATTATTATTATTATTCAAAATCTTTTGTGTTAGTTCTTACCTCCCGGGCTTGATAATACCGCTGACATCATGAAGAACCGGTAACGGTATCTTTCTTCTGGGAAAAAGATGCAGGTAATTCAATGATCCCTGAAATAAAAAGGTTATTTTTTAAAAAGTGAACTTTATATTAAGCTAAACTGTTATGTGCAGGGGTATAAATGTAAACTATACCAACCTCTAGTATATTAACCACAAAGTTAAATATGGTAGGAAGTGCCCTGCTTCCAACATATGCTTCTGCATCAATGTTTAAATGCTCGAACCGAACCTCAATAGTTGGAAGTTGAAGCCCAACTCTGTTTAAATTTAAAATTTATAACAAAAAACCTATATAAGTAACTTAATATGGCAAAAAGTTTATATTTTTACCGGTCAATGCGGTTCTTGAGTTTTAACAAAAACTTCTCATTATCTTCCTCTGCAATTCTCACAAGTCTTTCAAGAAGATTTGTTTTTTCAACCAAATCAAGATTCTTGATATCAATTTCTCGTGGCTGGCCCGATTCTTCGGTCAAAATGCCTCTTTCTAATCTTAAGTTTGTTGGCAGTTTTTCAATTGCAGCCCATTTTAACGCTTCTTCATCGTCTTCTTCAACCGAAGATCTCGAAAATATATCTCTACCACTATTTCTCCATATATTCGAGCTGCTTATACGCGCACTGCTTACTCTAAATACATCCCCACTCTCCATGAAAACTTGTATTATTTTGAAATATGATGGTTTGAGATTGTGTGTATATATAGCCTCTTGTGTCACACACAACATACACATATAAAATATATATATTTACAGCTTTGTTTTGTTATGTGATGAGGTTAGAAATGACATCATGCCATGTTATAATTATGAAGCTTTATCTGAAGTAGGTGAGTTTGGAATACTTGGTCTTTACTTTTATTATCATTCCATTTACAGTATCTTGAAATCTTTATTAATATGACTAATTTATGTTAAGTTTCTGTTTTCCAGGTTAGACCCATCTGTAAGTACGGACATTGGTTATCACAATATCAGCATATATCAATGATTAAATAATCTTTACATGTGAATGAGATATGAAGTTGGAAGATGTGTTTATCTGCATGGGTGGTTCTATGAAACATCATACATAATTAATAATGCTAATTAATGATTTAATGATATGTGAAGAAGCGTGTATCGACTTACTTGTATACGATCAACGTTCCTCGGGTACGAGTGTGCTATATCACCGATGGTTTTCCATGATACGAGTTCTTCCACCTACAAAACGAACAGTACCGTGAGCTTACCCCTCAGAAAGGGACAGAGGGGTCCTCTTTGGGGTAACCCTCCGGTGTGAGAATCAGATATTGTAGGAGAGGATAATCAAGATGTGAAAATGAGTAAAGGACTTAGAGTATATTTTCTTGCATGCCTCCAACTGTGGAGGTGGTGTGGTATTTATAGTATTAGGGTTTCCAATGATTTGGCTCAGACCCAATTGGGGCCTTTTTGGCCTCCTCCTGTTGCTTCGCGCCA
The DNA here is from genome assembly GCF_021521415.1 of Bidens hawaiensis. Taxonomy (NCBI): domain Eukaryota; kingdom Viridiplantae; phylum Streptophyta; class Magnoliopsida; order Asterales; family Asteraceae; genus Bidens; species Bidens hawaiensis. The sequence continues at coordinate 30,855 of NW_027506490.1, forward strand.
CGTGTACTTAGGACACCTGGTGCTTTTTCATTGATTATTCTCTGACCAAGGTCTTTCACCTGACCCATGTGCCATCACGTGGTGGCACATGGGCTTTGCTGAGTTGTCCACCCTTCATTGGCTGTCAACATCAGCACATTCTTTATTCCTTAAAAGATACCTTCTGGAAGGTTGTCTGATGAGTACAATCATGGTTGTCCTTATCCTGATTTGGATTAGACTATTGTCTCATTTGTTGTGTGTCGCTTACGCGCGGCCTTTATGCGCCTATCCCGGGGATGCGCAGGGTCTTCTCTTTATTCTCACACTAAATGTGTGTGTTGTGTGCATATGTGATATGCGCCACGCGCAGATGTTTCATGCGCTTGCGCATAGGTTTTGGCTTTGTGTCTTCATGACATCCATGCGCTTGCGCATAGGTTTCAAGCCTCTTGTCTATATCTTGTGGGTTGACCCGCCCCGCTCGATGTTAAGGCGGGTGCATACCCCTTCAAGCCCCCCCAGTCTAATGTGTGTCTTGTCTCGCGCGAGCGAGGTAAGATAGATATTAGACTTAATAGTTTGCTTTTTCAATAGGGCTTGTTTTTTCTTTTTCTTTTCTTGTACGCGCGTTGCGCGAAATTCCATCCCTTTGGTTAAAACGAATCGTCAATGCATATGGTTGGTTGGTGTTGACATGCATCAGAGATGGAGACGTTATGTGTCAGACCTTTCGTGTGCTCGAGGTGCTACAGTGGCTTTTCACGTCTCCTCATACAGTGTCAGGAACACGTGTCGCGCTTATGTTGACCTACGCCTGCGAGTGGGGGCGCGTGAGCGTAGATCTGATTATTACTTGTTTCTCTCTCTCTCTCCTGGGCCTATAAAACCAAACCTTTTGAACGGTTTTTTCTTCATCTCCATTGTCATTTTCAGAGCTTTTGCCTATCATTTATATTCCGATTAAGAGCTTTCGTCTTTGTCCCTGAATTCCGTGCTTAAAGTAACCATATTGTTCGATTCGCAATTGTATGTCTGATAACCCAGACACCACAATTTCCCCTAGTAAAGGCCGTGTAAAATCAGTGGTTATGTCTACTTTGAAGAAAACCGGCAAGGGTACTCGGGTTGCCGAGGCCTTGTCGGAGGAGGGAGGGAAGAACAAGGCGGTGAAGAGATGGGATGAGATTCCCTGCAAGTTGAAACAACCTGATTTTGATAATCTCGTCGCCTCTCAGGGTTTTCTCCCTGAGTATGGTTGTCTGCTCCCGGCGACCGGGCAAACGGCGGCGGATCCTCCCGCCAGCTATATCTCTTTATATTCTCACTTTTTCACCCACTGTAATCTTCGTCTTCCGATGACGAGGTTTATAGGTGCGCTCCTCCAATTTTACGGGATTCATATATCTCAAGTCCATCCCTGTGGATTAGTGCGCATGACTCATTTTGAGTTCATGTGCAAAGCTCAGCGCGAGGAGCCCACCCCTCGGCGCTTTCAATATTTTTATAAGCCGAAAATCCAAGATTCTTGGTTCTCATTCACACCGCGCAGTCAGAAGGTTAAGTGCTGCACTGTTGCCTTCAAAAGCCTTCATGACTGGGCTGAAAAATTCTTTTATATCAAGGCTGGTGTTATTCCCATTCGTATGACCGTGCGCGCGATTACTTCCGCGCCCGCGGATGATGACGTTCTTAAGAATCCATCTGGCGTGTGGGTTAAAAAATTAACTGCTGAACCATCCCCCGCCAAGAATATTTGCGAGGAAGCGTTGGTGGGGGTTGGTATGAGCAAGAGGTGGACTGACAGCGAGACTGAGCCTGTCATCCATGTTGATGGCTCAGGTGGGTTGTTTGTTCATTGCATTAATTTTGCGCGAGTATAATTCGTTTTGCTGATATCACTTGTCTTGTTTTATGCAGAAAGCAAGGAATACATCCACGCCGCCTATGACGAGCATACAGAAGGTGGCTCTGTCGCCCTGAACGCTGGGGAAGTTGCTTTCCCTGATCGCTTCGATGATATGTTCATCCCTGTCGACTTAGAATTTTGCTTTGACAGCGATGCGCCTGGTAAGCCCTGTATTTGTGTTTAGGCCCTTAGAATACCAAATTTGGTTTTAACATTTCTGTTGCGCGTATTGTAGATGCGCTCGCTATTTATGAGTTGGAGCCTGTGGAAGAGGAAAGGGAGGAGGAAGAAGCTGAAGCGCGAAAACTCAAGCGCAAGGCTAAAGGCAAGACTGGCGCAGGGGCCAGTAAAAAACAGAAAAAAGATGATGCCTCTGTTGCCCAGAATCTTCCTCCTACTCAAGTGAAGGGACTTGAGAAAACCAAGGGTTTTACTTCCAAGTTTTCCTCGTCTTCTTTGCCTCAAGGTGTGGGCAATCCTCCAGTCCACACGAGGTATGGTGCTGCCACCTCATCTCTGCGCGCGGCGGACAAGGGAAGCGGTGCTGCGCCTGCTGTTTCGTCTTCTCCAACAGGTATACTTTGTTTATATTTTGTGGTTTTATGAGCGTGATTCCGATAGAGTTATTAATGAAGCTTTGTTCACTCAAATGTTTGTAGAGCCGGCAACGTTGGTGGCTCAACCTCAGGCGCAGCAAGGTGCCAAGGCTATGCCGAAGGTTGTTTTGAAGTCCTCTGTTTTGCCCTCAAAAAGGGGAAAAATGGACTTCATGGCGATGCTTAATTCGCGGACTGCGGTGCGCCAAGGTATTTATTGCGCTTTGATTGTCTGATTTTTTCCTTTAGTTCAAGTCATGAATCATTTCTCCTTGTTGGTTTTTTCATAGGAATTATAGCTGGCACACAAGCTGCTAGTGGCACTGCTAGCGCTGGCGCCGTTAATTCTGCTCCTGCTCCAACAAGTACTGAATCTCCCCTCATTGGGATCAATAAGGAGCAGGAGACTATTTTTCGCGCTGCTCTAACAGCGTCAAGACCTCCCTCACCTCCTTCTGCACGCAGCCCTCCTCGTGAGACTATTTTTGATTCTTCCAAGTCGCAGGAGAAGAGACCTGTTATAGAGGATGATGAGGAGGTTAATTTTGAAAATTCTGATGGTGGCCGCGTAAGCCCCATAGCGCCACGAGATTTCGTGGCGCAGCCTTTTTCTCATGGGGCAGGCAGGAGCTCATCAGCTGGCGCTAATCTTTCTGCCGGTTCTCCTCAGGTATAAGTTTATTTTGCTCCGCTGTGCAGACTTCCAAGTTAGTGTTTAGATAACTAAAACGTTTCTTTGCGTTGCTTTGTGTTTGTAGGGAGCCGATCACATATACCGCCCGAGCTGGAATATCACTGAAGAGAGCTCATTCCAATCCTTGGGCGTATGTGAAGACTTTTGGGCTCACTCTGTTCCTCCAGCTGAAAGGAGGTTTCAAGAGGACCGCGCTCGCGTGGATTTGCTTAATGACCACCTTTTTGCTGGGTCTGCGTTTTTTGCTGCCTCCCAAGAGCTTCGCAATGATTATATAAAGGTACGTGATGCCCTTGCGGAGGCCAAGCAAGAGGCTAAGATTTCTGCTTGGAATCTTTCTGATGCCCGAGAGAAAGCTGAGAAACTCCAAGCAGAACTTAGCGAGAACCGGGCAAGTTCCAACGCTGCTTTTGTGAAGCGCGGGCTTGAGCTGCAAGTTGCGCGGGAGAAACTGCAAGTGGCAGAGGCAGATGCGGCCAAGTACGCGCGTCAAGCGCGTGACCTGGAGTTGGCAGTGGAGGCGCGTGACCAAACTATTGCGCAGGTTAATACTGAAAAATCTTTATTGGAGACTGAGGTTGCGCGCCTGAAGAAAGAGCTCGATGCTGCGCGAGCGGAAAAGAATGAAGCCTTGGCGGCAGCAGCGTCTGACAAAGAAGAGCTAGAACAAGTCAAGGAAACTGTTAAGTTATTAAACTCTCAAATCCCTGCTCTTGAGACGTCTGTTTCTTCCCTCGCGCAGGACCGTCAATGGCTGATTTCACAGGGTGTGACTCGTTGCGCTTATGCCATGAAATACTCAGACGAGTTTCAGACCCTTGTGATGGACTGTAATGCGGCGTCGCACTTGGTGGGTCGGGCTGAGGGGTTTAAGGATGGTTATGAATATGGCATGCTAAAGAAGAATCCATCCGACTACCCTTATCAGCTCGACGCTGTCTGCGCTGACATGGCTGAGGTGGGGGAGAAGTACTTGAATACTCCAATTCCCATCCTTGAGCAGGTATTTTAACCTTAATGAGTTTACTTGACTTATTTTCATAATCTTTGGTACTTATATTGTTCCTTGTGACTTGCAGATAGACGCGCTTGCTGACCAGCCCGATCTTGGCGCTTTAAAGAAATTACTTGATGAATGTGAAGGGACTGGTGGCAATGATGATGGCGCGGGCAACGCTACCTCTGCCAGCGGCTCTGGCGTGGCCAAAGGACCTACTCCTGACGCTATCATGACAGAAGACGACTATATTCAAGACGAACAGCTTGATTATGGTAAGTTTGGAGATGACGAGGAGCGGGTTGCGCCAGATGCTGAGGGAGGAAATAATGATGAGGAGGATGAAGAGGCTGATATTAACATAGAGACTTGAAAATCCCTTCTTGTTTTTTTTTTTTTTTTTTTTTTTTTTTTTTTTTTTGTGTTTGTAGTTTCTACCTCATCATTTGTAAATTTGTAAACTTCTATGTTTCAGAATGAAATTTTGTTTTTCCCTTATTCGCATCTTGCACATTCCCAATTCATCTCTTTATATTGCATGTGTGTGCTTGTTGAATATAAGGTATGCTTACACATTGAAACTTGAACAAGGTTGTAAGGAAATTATTTTTACTTAATCCTTAACAGTTGTCATATTTCAAGTTATTTTGCGATATTCTGAATATGCTGACACGTGCCTTGGCATTTCATTATTCCTCTTTTGCGCGACGTTATCGTGCATTTATTATAGGGAATTATGAATGAGTTTTTTAGCCTTTACGTGTCAGTATGTGTTACTCTGCCTATATCCATTATAATCCCATGCGCGGCCCCGACCTGAGACCTTAACAACTATGCTTTGGCATGTGCTTTGCCTTAGTTGTGCTTAGGTATTTTTATGGTCCAGCTGCGCAATACGTAGGATGGATGCTATGAGTAATTTGAGCTAAGGCTCATATTATTGGGCTAAGGCCCTGACGTTTTAGAGTTAAAACTCGTTAACGCGTCTGAGCTTGAAGCTCGCGCATGTATGCTTTACTTCGTTTTATTTTTAGTTTGATGTCAATACAATGTTGTCATATTGCTCAAAATTAATAAAGGGAAGTGTGAAACATGTATGCAAAAGGTAGTAGAACGCATATTAAGAAAAAGTAGAGCGTATCATTATTCGTAATGGCTTAAAAAGCCTTGATTACAAACTTGACAACTTTTACATGAAACATTTTCTAAGTTGTGCTGCGTTCCATGTGCGCGGGATCTTCTTTCCATTTAAATCTTTTAAAGCGTATGCGCCTTTTCCCAATTCTTCCGAGACTTGATAAGGTCCCTCCCAGTTGGGAGACATCTTTCCCGGGGGTATTGCGCGACTAGCTTCATTGTTCCGAAGGACAAAATCATTCTTCTTGAAGTTGCATTCTTTCACGCGCTGATTGTAGTATTTTTCTAGCTTTTTCTTGTATTTGGCTTCACTGATGATAGCCGCCTCTCTGCGTCCCTCAAGTAAATTGAGATCCAACCTCCTTTCTTGCTCGTTATCCGTCTTACTCATCATGAGCACTCTATAGGATGGGCATCCAATCTCTGCTGGAATCATAGCCTCTGTTCCATAGGTTAGGCTGAACGGGGACTCACCATTGCTGGTTTTGCTTAATGTCCTGTGCGCCCACAGGACATTAGGTAACTCCTCGACCCATGCATGGGACTCTCCCTCCAACCTTTTCTTCAGCCCATTCAGCAAGCTTTGGTTCGCGCGTTCCACTTGGCCATTCCCTTGAGGGTGGTATACTGAAGTGAAGACCTAATTGATGTGCAATTCCTTGAACCAACTGGATATCTTCCTGTCAGTGAATTGTTTGCCATTGTCGCTCACGATTTCCATGGGCAGGCCAAAACGGCATACGATGTAGCTCCAAATAAATTGCTTCATTGCCTCGGCTGTGATTTTTGCCAGTGGCTTGGCTTCAACCCATTTTGTGAAATAGTCTACTGCCACTACCAAAAACTTTACTCGCCCTGGCGCTTGTGGTAAGGGACCCACAATTTCGATTGCCCACTTGTGGAAAGGCCATGCAGAGGTCACCGGGATCAAGTTGTTCTTTGGCCGCATGGTATTTGGCGCATAGCTCTGACATGCTTTGCATTTTTGGATCTCTTTTAACGCGTCCAAGTACATGCCTGGCCAATAGTAACCTGCGTTCATTGCCTTGGCGACCACCATGCGCGGGCCAGCATGTATTCCACAGATTCTTTCGTGTATCTCTCTGATCACGTAGCTTGCTTCCTCAGCGTCTAGGCATTTCATGAGTGGTCCAAGATAAGAGCGTCGATATAACGTACCATCGAGCATTTCGTAGTTTTGCGACTTGTGTCTTATCTTCCTCGCCTGTGCGCGATCGTCTGGTACCTTTCCCTCCTTCAAGAATTCCATTATTGGAGTTATCCATGATGAAGGTGTTGTATGAATTACAAGAACAGACTTCGCTCCTACTGACGGGTTGCTCATTACTTCCACCCTGACATCTTTGCCAAAATGATCGAAGCTGGTTGATGCCATCTTGCTTAGCGCGTCGGCAGACTTATTTTCACTGCGCGGAATGTGTATGATTCTGAAAAAGTCAAATTGTTCGATGAGTTTCTTCGCCTGCTCTAGATACAGAGGCATGGTGTTCTCCTTGGCATCATAAACGCCATTGACTTGTGCTGCTACCAGGTATGAATCTAAATGAGCCTCTAGCTTTTTAACTCCGAACTTGTGTGCGATGCGCAAACCAGCCAGCAGGGCTTCATACTCAGCTTCATTGTTGGTGCTCTTGAAATCCAACTTGATTGCGTAAGTATACTCATGATTTTCTGGATCCACCAGTTTGAGGCCTGCGCCGGACCCTTCGTTGTTTGAAGCTCCATCAGTGAATAATCTCCAAACGTTTTCTTCATTATTGGCTTGCGGAGGGTCTACTTCGCGCTGAGCCTCTTCGACTTTTCCTTCAGGGATTTCTGCGATGAAATCAGCTAAGACTTGTCCCTTGATTGTTAGACGAGGCTTATAGGTGATCGTGTGCTCCCCTAATTCCAGCGCCCATATTGTCAGCCTTCCTGAGAGCGCGGGACGTCGCAAGACTTGCTGGATGTTGTAATCAGTCAGGACTTCAATAGGATGACCATTGAAATATCTGTGAAGCTTGCGCGACGCATGCGTTAGTGATAAAACTAACTTTTCTATGATGGTGTAGCGCGTCTCAGGATCTGTCAGCACCCGACTTACATAATAAATTGGTGTTTGGATTCCCTTGCGATCCACCAATAATACCGCGCCAATGGCGCGCTCTCCTGCTGACAGGTACAACGTTAAAGTTTCACCAGGTAGTGGAGCTGTGAGCGCATGCAGATTTATCAGACATTCTTTTATCTCACTGAAAGCTTGCTCGGCCTCAGGCGTCCACTTGAATTGGCTTTTCTTTAAGCAATTTCTCAATGTGTTAATGAATGGGGTAGATTTGCTTGCATGGTTTGCTAGGAACCTGTTAATTGATACCAATCTACCATTCAACTTTTGAACTTCCTTCATGGTGGATGGTGAGGGCATGCCGAGGATAGCCTCCACCTTCTCTGGGTTCACCTTGAAACCATCCTTGGTGACCATTACGCCGAGAAATTTCCCTTCTTCCACGCCGAATGTGCATTTGCTCGGGTTGAGCTTCATGTTTACTTCCTTTAGGCGCCGAAGGGTTTCTTCGATGTCTTTGAGCATTTGTTTTTCCTCCCTGCTTTTAATCACCAAATCATCCACGTAGACTTCTAAGTTTTTTCCAATCTGCTCGTTGAAAATTGCATCCATGAGTCTTTGGTAAGTGGCTCCTGCATTCTTCAAACCAAAGGGCATTTTTTTGTAACAGAAAACACCCTTGTCAGTTCTGAAAGCAGTCTTGTCTTCATCCTGTGGTGCCATTTGAATTTGGTGATAGCCCTTATAGGCATCCAGGAAACATTTGAGCTTAAACGGCACCACAGAGTCCACCTTCATGTCAATATTTGGGAGGGGATAACAATCTTTTGGACACGCCTTGTTGAGGTCCTTGAAATCAATGCACATTCTCCATGACCCATTGCTCTTCTTTACCATCACAGGATTGGCTACCCATGTTTGATATCGTATTGGGCGAATGATATTCGCGCGCAGTAGATCTTTTACTTGCTCATTCATGGCCTTTGTCTTCTCGTCTCCCATGACTCTTTTCTTTTGAGCAATTGGCTCCACGGATTTGAATGTGTTGAGAGAGTGCTGCGCCAGGTCTCGCGGAACCCCAGTCATATCAGAATGTTGCCACGCGAAGACTGACATATACGTTGTGAACAATCTTTTCATTCTCACTCTTGTGTCATCTGATATCGTAGCTCCGATTGTGATTGTTTGTTCTGGGAATTTTGGGTTGAGAATCCATTCCTCTGGCGCATTGTTTGCCACTGGAAGCTTCATTCTCTCCTCTCGAGGTATACTTATTACTGCGCATAAATGATCTCGGTACAAAAATGTTACTCCTGTTGGTGTTGGGAACCCCAACGCGCCATGCGCTGGTGACGGTATGGCGTTGAATTGGGCAATCGTTCCTCTACCCGAGATCATACTATGGCATGAAGTGGTGGGCAAGACCAGGAAGTTGACAATTTCAGCTCGCTTGTGCTTCTCATCCCCCATAGTTAGTTCGAATTGTATCTGACCTAGGGGGTGAATAATTTCGTTTGAGACGCCCGAGATTGGTGCACTCACAACTTCGAGCCTTGCTTGGTCTGCTGGATCCAGCTTCCTGAAACATTGCTCATACATGATGTCTGACTCACTACCGGTGTCCACCAGGACTCTTGACACCTCATAATGAGCGATGTGTGCAGTGATAACTAGAGGACTGCTGATAGACGGGCCTCCTCTGATTCTTGGAAAGATTACTTGTTGCTCGCGCCAATCCCCTTGGATTTGCGCGCTTCTCTTCCTCGATCCTTGCCCTTGCCTTCTTCCTTCAGCTACACAGATTCTTTTGAATTTTTTACTGGCTGAGGCTCCGTCTGGTTGTTCGTTCTCTGGTCTTGGATTTTTTACCAGGTGAGCCAACTTGCCTGATTTCACATCTTTTTCGATCGCATCCTTCAAATGATGGCATGCATCGGTGTTGTGCCCTGTGGATTTGTGAAACTTACAATATTTGCCACTGTTCGGTGGTCCCTTATGGAGTAATGGCCTGGGGTTTTTAAACTGGACATTCTCTGTGCTTAACACTTGCGAAGGCGTTTTGGTGAGGGGAGTCCATATTCTTGGTAGAGGTCTGTTAGGCTCTCTGCCGCCTTCCTTCTTGTCATCTTCTCCGCGATTAAGAATGTCTTTTTGGGGTTAGGGTGAACTTTGTTGCGCTTGCTTTTCTGCCGGAGAATAATTGGTTTGTTGCAACCTGGACCATACGGAGTTTTGTTTGCCCCTCCTTTCATTGTTGCGTGGTGCTCCTGTTTGATGCCCTTTATCTCTTGCTCTGTCTTGGGCAATTTGTTTTTCATTTCGTGCGAAGACTCGCGATGCTTCCATAAGCTTAGCCCAAGTGGTTGGCATGCCTTCTCTGCTCACGAGAGCTCTGCGGAGTTGATCACTGCGCGCACCTTGTATAAAGGCCACGCGCAAGAGTTGTTCAGTGATGCCTCCAATTGCAAGAGATTCCTGATTGAAACGAGTTATGTAGTCTTCAATGGTTTCATCATTCCTGCGTACGCAGTGCATGATGTCATCGGGGTCGCGCGTGTGTCTGCGCTGCTGTACAAAGTGAGCCTGGAACTTTTCCAATAGCTCTTCGAACCAATCGATTTGTCCTGTCGGCAAGCTTTCGAACCAGACACGCGCTGCACCCGTGAGGCAGCGAGCAAACATGTGACACCATGTTGGCATCGTCCAGCTTTCTAAGTTTCCAGTGTTATAAAAACCTTGTAAGAAATCATCTGGATCTGTTGTACCATCGTACTTGCCTAAACCACTTGGCATCTTGGTTTTGTGTTGGATGGGAGCCTTCGCAATGCGCTCAGCGAATTTTGAATGTTTACCAAGATGGCTGGCCTATATGGTGTGGTTACGTCCACTTGCCCTTTCGCTTGTGGGTTGTATGGTGTGTATAAATCCATATCAGCTTTGGCTCCAGGTGCTATGTGCATGTGTGCGCGAAGCTGTGATCCTTCTGCATGAGTATCTCGCGTCTTCTTCATGCTGTGCACCTCTTCCTCATCACTAATATCAGCTTGTTCGGTGTGAACAGAATGACCGTCTTCCAGCGCGCGCGTCTTTTTTGTTGTTCCCTGAATGGTTTGTTTATCAAATGCGAGCCTTTGTGTTAAATCGGCTAACTTTTTGTATTTTACCAACTCATTGTATTTGTCCATTAAACGCCGTTGTTCGTTTATGAGCCATTCTTTAGGGTCATTGGTTTCAACTTCCGGGCCCATTGGTCCATTTTGTTTTGTACCAGTCAGATTTTGGAACGTGAGATCGTCTGGGGGAGTTTCTGTTTGATTATGAGGTGTTGTGTTGAAGGGATGGTTACTGGCGGTGCGCGCTGTGTCACGCGGCGCCCTCAGAACCTGATGTCCCTCATTAACATCCTCAAGCTCATTATCCTCCAGAACTTGATCGTTGTTTCGAACACCGGAAACCATGGTGAAGATTTTCAGAGAGAAAATTGATGAAATAGTGGTTTTGTTGCCGTTGTAACAGGTGATGGCGCCAATGAAGAAGCGTGTATCGACTTACTTGTATACGATCAACGTTCCTCGGGTACGAGTGTGCTATATCACCGATGGTTTTCCATGATACGAGTTCTTCCACCTATAAAACGAACAGTACCGTGAGCTTACCCCTCAGAAAGGGACAGAGGGGTCCTCTTTGGGGTAACCCTCCGGTGTGAGAATCAGATATTGTAGGAGAGGATAATCAAGATGTGAAAATGAGTAAATGACTTAGAGTATATTTTCTTGCATGCCTCCAACTGTGGAGGTGGTGTGGTATTTATAGTATTAGGGTTTCCAATGATTTGGCTCAGACCCAATTGGGGCCTTTTTGGCCTCCTCCTGTTGCTTCGCACCACGTGTACTTAGGACACCTGGTGCTTTTTCATTGATTATTCTCTGACCAAGGTCTTTCACCTGACCCATGTGCCATCACGTGGTGGCACATGGGCTTTGCTGAGTTGTCCACCCTTCATTGGCTGTCAACATCAGCACATTCTTTATTCCTTAAAAGATACCTTCTGGAAGGTTGTCTGATGAGTACAATCATGGTTGTCCTTATCCTGATTTGGATTAGACTATTGTCTCATTTGTTGTGTGTCGCTTACGCGCGGCCTTTATGCGCCTATCCCGGGGATGCGCAGGGTCTTCTCTTTATTCTCACACTAAATGTGTGTGTTGTGTGCATATGTGATATGCGCCACGCGCAGATGTTTCATGCGCTTGCGCATAGGTTTTGGCTTTGTGTCTTCATGACATCCATGCGCTTGCGCATAGGTTTCAAGCCTCTTGTCTATATCTTGTGGGTTGACCCGCCCCGCTCGATGTTAAGGCGGGTGCATACCCCTTCAATATGTATCCTTATACGGGACTGCTGGTTACATAACTAATTTTAAGTACAGAACTACGAGAGCGATATAATTTTATAAGCAGGAGAGAAAGTTTTACATTTTTGTTAGTTGAGGGGTTAGTTTGTAATTGTCGTTTAGTTCAGGGGTTGTATTGTAAAATGAGGACTAGCGTCCAATGGTCGGTAGTTGTACTTAAACGATCATCATAAGATTGAATATTAGAGAAAGAGTGACAATATGTGGTTAGAGAATCGTCTTATGGATCACAGTTAGTTAAAATAATATATACAAGTGTTTATATAGTTCTCACAGTTCTCTACTTAAAAGTGAATATGTATTTAACGACTATTTATTTAATGCTAATTAAACATATGCATTGGCTAAATGCACCTCCTAACTCCTCTATACCCCCCCCCCCCCCACCCACACGCACACATAAATGTATATAGCCATATAGGTGTCAAAAGGGCCGCCTCTATGTATACGGGTGTAACGAGGGTGGTATATGTTCGTATAGAGGGAGACGGGGGTACATTCAGTATAAAAAAACATGTGAGGTGAGGTACATTTAGTATATCCCTTGGGATATTGCATTGCATTGAGTGTGCACGTGAGACTTTAATTACATATATTGGTTGTGTATATGTTAAGGTAAATGGGTAAAGTGGTGATTACACCTATTACTGAAATATAAACATAGAAGAATATTAAACTATGAAAACAATCTTTCATTGATTGTTGTACCATGTTATTGGTCGGCCATAGCTGGTTTTGAATAATTATTATAAATCAAACATACATGATTGTCCAATTGATTTTTGTCATAAAAAAGCTAAACAAATAGGGGAGTCAACTAACTTGAAAACAAAGAAGCAAGATTCCATATATTAATCAAAAATTCAAAATTATAAGCTATTCAACAAAGTGTTTAACGCATCCCGATTTGATGAGATCGGATGCACGTACAAAACCAGGCGCAAGGATATGTTATGCTACAGGATGTTGTATCGTGTGATGGTCGATGGCGCTACATGTTGTGTGCATAAATCACCTCCCTTATGATTATAATATATGTATAAGGTATATGGCATGTGTAGTATCATAATATGTGGGATATGCTTCTGAAGAATATCTATGTAATTTAATAGAAGCCATAACATATCACATAAGTTTAAGTTAGCTGTGTGATACCAAGACAACACATGGATCTTGGAATATAATAACGAACATGTACCTTTGCCCTTGAGAATTTTCATATTTAACCCAGATTTTTCTGTTTTGAGATCTTGATTTTAGGAACAAAATATTGTATTATTATTTTTTAATGTCTATTTTTAGTGGGCTTTGAATGATAATAAACTATAAACTACGTGTTTTGTGCATTTTCTTGATTTTGCTTCACCCTCAATTTGTCTTACTACTTTTATTTGTTCAAATTATTCCTTCTTTTAGAAGAAAAGAATACTTCAGAATTGGGAAAGATTTGGAGGGCACAAAATATACATGATGCACAAGTTGTTAATTTAGTGAATTCTCAAATCTAGAGAAATGTAAAACTTGTAATGCATAAGATACAAGTTATTGTAGCACACATGTAAAAAGGTGGATTATGCATCAACTCAAAGTGGACTTTACACAAGTTCATCACCTAGATTTCCAACCAACAATTCTCTATGGAAATCTCAGTAATAAATACACCACTAGCTCATGCTTCTAATTTGTCACATTATGGACCAACTTGCATGCTTCGGGTGTTTCCGGTATACTTTGTTAGATATTTTAGTGTAATTGGTTTGGCTTATTTGACACGTGTGAATCATAATATTCGTCAAACAAGTTAGAAGTTGTGACATACACGCTTGTTTGAGTTTATTATGGTTCTTAGAGGCTAAGCAATGGGGGATCCAAGGGGGCATTGTCCTCTTGGTTGGGTCGAGCTAAGTCAAAACGGGCGCAATTTCCGATAGAAATTAGAAACCCTAATTTAATATGATAATTGCAATTGATGGTTTCTCAACCCTTCTTGTAATGTAATACGATTTTGTTGTACCATTGGGTCATAGAGGCGTTTCACACTCGAAAGTTCGGATAAATCATAGTAAGCTCATATCATTTTGAGTTTTACCTGATTGAGGCCATGTTTGGGATTCCTTATTTACACTTCCTTTTGACTTATTTAAGAAGATTTTGATAAGTTACAATATCCTAACTTATCAAAACTCTATTTTCCTTCTTTAAAAACTTAAAAAAAGTCACATTATCCAAACACTCTTTTAACTTACAAAAGTCAATAAGTTATAAGGAGATAAAAATAAGGAATCCCAAACCCCCTGAGTATTTGAGGAACCGTTAAATAATTTCATTTTTTAAGTGTTATACGACTCTCTGATTATCCAAGTTTATTAAAAAATTCTCAGTCGGTTTTTGGTAAAATTCTGAATTAGATTAATGATATGATTTAATAAAAGAGTCAACTGAACCGGCTAGGTTGATTGGGTTGGGTCAACTTAACCGACCAAAATGATTTATTTTAGATGTTTTAACTAATTTTTAAAATCAGTTTTTGAAACTTTTAATATGTGTTAAATTTAGAAAAATGATGAAACAAAACCAACTAAAATGAAATTTCTTATACAATGAACAAAACACAAAGAAAAGAAATAAAGATCACATAATTTCATCATATATTGGTAGCCAACAGTTTCTTTCATTTTTAAAAAGAAAAAAAAAAGTTTAATAATGGATCATTTCTCTTTTGGATTTTAGTGCACAAGGGATCCTTTTTTAGGCAAAAGGAATTAGAAGTTTCTTAGGCCCATGAAAACATAGTATTGACATTTATTAAGTCATGGAATCAAACAAGTTGACATTCGATTAGGCTAAGTTTGTCCTAAAGTTAAGCTAAACATATACTCAACTTAATTCATATTTTCTAAGCATTTTTAAATAATATTAACATCTTAATAACTATTCATGAATCGATGGGTTTGTCTACATGTCTTCAACAATAAATGGAACTTTTTCCCAAAAGTTTTTTTTTTCCTTCAAATCTTTTGAAGGAGTTTAGACATTAGAAAGAGCCATAAAGGCGTCAAGTCCGTTGTGTTAGTCAGTTCGGTGTAGCATTCGTGTCGTGATGGAAATTGTACATCACCCCTATGTTTCGGTGCTTTAAGCGTAAAAAATGCTATTAAAAGTAGCCATTTGAAAATTAATAATTAACCGAATTATTCTTACCCTTTAATAAACTAGGATTCCTATTTAGGTTTGAGCTACTTAATTCAAACATGCCCATTACACCTCTAATAAGAGCATTCACATTCTGCCCACTAAATTATATGATGATGTTTTAATAATTTAGATAGTGGTTTAGAGTGTTGTGAGTAGATGAGAGAGAAATTACAGTGATTTTTTAGTATACTTGAAAAGTTCTTGTAGAACCCTAAACTTTTTTTTAATATATTTTGAAAATAGTTGTAAGTGAAAGAAAAAGAAAAGATAATGATAAAGGTATAAAAAATTATTATTTAATTGAAAGAAAAAAATAATTATAATGATTTTTAATGTAATTTTAGATTTAAAGATAATAAAAATGATGTGAATGCTATAAGGTTGCATACTTGCATGCTGAGTTTTGTGTGCACAACTTACATAAAAACGGTTTAGTAAAATAATAATAATAATAATAATAAAAACTGGTACGATGACTAGAATATATATCCTCAACAATTTTCTATTGCGAATTCATAAGAGTACCACATACAAATTAAAACTAAAGTTTACATCTTGGTTTATATTTTTGATTGAATGATCAAGCTGGATCACTGACGGGCTATTGATCCACCCGATCGTCATCAATCCACTCTCAAAAGGAATCCATCGATAGGTGAAAAACCTCTGGCCCAACTTGAGTCCTCTATTTATTGTCTCAAGTGGGATTTGAACAGTTGAACCTAACACCTCCCACTTGAACTAGAGATCATTGGCCTTCTTCGCCTTCCACCTAAGCTGCGCAGGAAAGGCCCAAAGCCAATCCCAGGGAACAGTGAAGCTTCATAGGGTCTTTCTGTCCAGGTGCAGGTAGTCCGTATCTTCACAGACATGTCTATTTCACCGAGCCTCTCTCCGAGACAGTGCCCAGATTGTTACGCCTTTCGTGCGGGTCGGAACTTACCCGACAAGGAATTTCGCTACCTAAGGACCGTTATAGTTACGACCGTCGTTCACCGGGGCTTCGGTCGCCGGCTCCCCTGTCATCAGGTCACCAACTTCCTTGACCTTCCGGCACTGGGCAGACGTCAGCCCCCATACATGGTCTTACGACTTTGCGGAGACCTCGCAAAATGTTTGTGGTTTACCAACTCAACTAAGATAAATTTATAAAATTGGTTTGATTTTTAACAATATTAATATTATTTGCTACACATTAAGTTTCTAGAAGGCCTATTTTCAGAATATAAAATTTTACTTTTTAAAAACTAAGAACGTTCAAGAAATAATCAAGTCTAAAGATTCGATGTGTTGGGTTTAGAACCTATGAAATTATATGTTTGCTGAATACTTTTGGCCGAAAGAATTTGTAATTTTAACTAAAAGCAAACAAAATTTTATATTACTAGTGTGTAGTCATGTCTAGGAGATTAGATTGCTCATTTGGTAAGTAATTTGGGTTTTTTAATTGAGACCCAAGTTCAAACTTCACTAACATTTTAGAGGGGATATGGGTGGCTCAATGAAGGAAGACTGAAATCTTTGTGATATTCAATTTAATCTCGAGGGCATCCGGGTTTTACCACCGGTGGGCCTTCGGGTGATGGTTTTCCCCGGAACTGGAGATAACTTGGAAGCGCTTAATGGCTCTGTGCGGCTAGGTTGGGCCAGTTGACGGTGGCCTTTTGCCATTTGGTCACCCCGTACGGGGTATCTAGACGATTCTGTTTGTTGACCGTTCAAGAAAAATATAGTTTAAAAGATCCTGAGCCTAACGAATGCCCTAAAGCTTATTTATGAGCTTAATGTACCAAGTTTGACTAGGCTGGCAAGTTAAAACATACATGTTTTTATATATATAGAAGATTTATATAATTTGGAAATGTTTTTAGTTTAGTAATTTACTTAAACTTAGTTTAAAGAAGAGAATTATATCCTTTGACCATAGTCGACATCATATACGTTAAAAAAAACGACTAATGACTATAGTGGATCACTTGATTACGATTTATTAGTCAAATTGATCGTTTCTACTTTTATTAGACCATTAATATTTTAGATTACTGAAAGTGACATAAACTGACTATTAAAAAAAGAGAGAGCATCTATAATATTTTACTTTCTTTTAGTTAACCACACTCATAAACTATAATCTAAGCTTTTCCTTCTTTATGGGTGGACGAACTACCTCCAGGATACACATGAATTAGACCCTACGCTCTGCACTCTTCACATGTATAATCTTCTATAATGCGTGTCAGTTCTTGACACAATAATTTTTTAGTGACAGGACCTACATCGAGCCGGTTGGAGATAATTCTCTGCTCAATGATTTCTATGACATGCTTTTCATGCACAATCGAGCCAATCAGGTATTCAAAAGTGATTGGTATTAGATTTAAGGACCTGGAGGGTCTAATTCAAAAGAATTAATTGGTATTAGATTATGAAGATACACGTGTAATCTGGTATTAGAGGTTTTCGGGTCATTAGAGGTTTTCAAAAGTATTTTTGCCACTCTTAACAAGAGGAGAAATAGCAAAAAGACTTTTAATTATTAAGCCCGAATTAAGAAACTCAATGAACATGGTGCATATAGAAGCAGTAAAAATCCTACTAAAAGCACAATTCAGAGCTGGAATTAATTTTCCTATTGAAATGGTTGTTGTTGATAATAGAATCATTAACAGACAAGATGCTCTCCTAGGGGCTGTACAAGGAAATTTAGCATATGGTAAATTTATGTTTACTGTATATCCTAAATTTGCTTTACATCGAGATTCAAAAGATTTCAATAAAACTCTTAGTTTCATACATCAGTGTGAAAGAACTGATCTTATGGAACCAGGAAATAAAATATTTAAGATTATTTATTTAATATCGTATACTATAACCAACAGTACTCACTCTATAGAGTATAAAGAAAAAGAGAGTATAACAATAGAATATATATTCTCAGATATAGGAACAGTTGAGGAAAGTAAATTTACTGAACCCTCGCAATTACAAGAAAATTGGGCAATTAATATAGCTCGAAATAAACAAATTCTAGAGTCTAAACCCAGACATAGCTTTTCTAGACATACCCTAAGAAATAGAGAACCAGCTTCAACTTCTACAGAAGTACAATTAATACGATCTATGTCGGAAAGAATAGATAAGTATGGAGAAATTCTTAAAGAGGTCATAGGAATATAATGTCTTTAACTCCAATCATTGAAGCAGTTAAACCTCTAGATGATGCAATTAACTTTGAAGAAAGTGAAATTCAGATATACAAAATCAGAATAAACCAAACTAGATACGACTTTATGATACATGATAACATAAAAGCTCAAAATATAAGATTCTTCAAACAAGAATTAGCTGACGCTAGAAAGAGACTCTTTAAGCTTAATATTCTTTTCCTAACTTTAATGTAGGAAATCCGTCATTAGGAAGTTCTAAATGTCCAAATGCTTTAAAATGACATTTTGGTACAAAAGAACAATAAACAATTCTTTGAGAATTGTAAATATCCTGAAAAAAATTGTCATAAAAGGTCTACATCCACGTGATAACCTTTAAGAGCCATGTGATGTGTTTGAGCATTTATGACCAATTTAATTTGTAGATAGAAGATGTCTTATATTGCAAAAATTCAGCATAATTCAAGATAATTGGAACATGCATATGGGTGACAAATTAAAAATCCTAAACCGAGCTAATGAAGAAAAACAAAAGCTTGAAAGAAAAATTCAAGAGCTTAAATGAATTCTATCTCTAAAAACTAGAGCAAATATTTGATAGCCAGCTAGAGACAGGCTTAGCTGAGCAAATACATGAACTAGTTCAATTAATGTCACTAAGTGATAAAGAATGTGAACAAAAGTTTCCGAAAATAAGAGTCTTAGAGACAAATATTTTCCAGAACAAGTTCTCACTATAAAAGAACCTAAAAATGAAAAAGAGATCGCTTCAGAACCTATGACTGAAGATGAAAATTTTTCTGCAAAAGAAACTCCTAACTATAATAGTAGAACAAATCGGGCCAGTACTAGTTATACTAGCTACAAAAAGAAAAATACAGAATTTTCTATGCCATATCACAAAGGCATACCAAATTCTAATAACGGGAATTCAACCGCAATTGACACCATTAAAATTGAATGTATCTTCGATTTTGGAAAAAGAAAAGAAGTTATAGATAAATGGAATACTGAGATTAGTCTCATTATCCAGTCCAATCCAGAAGAGTTATCTAATGCTAAGGCATTATTATTATTGATAGAACACAAATCTTCAGGAATTATTCAAGATTTCATTAAAGGCACTGCTTGGAATGGAGATTTACATGGTGAAGATCATTTTGATCAAATAATCAACGCCATGTATATGATGTTTTTAGGTCTTGATTTACTCACAAAGACCAAGAAAATCAAAAATTGCTTGAAAAAGCAAGACAAAATCTTACAAAAGCACAATTATGTGATATATGCCTTTTAGATGATTTTACATGCCTATTTGAGCAAAACTTATGCAAGTTAAGTACGGGTGAATATCATTTCTGGATAGAAGCCTACTTAATGAAAATCCCCATTGTAGAAGAAAAAGCCAAAAAAAGATGGAATAAAGAGAAAAATCCTTTAACTATGCATTCTCTCGGATTTGATACAAGGATTGTCAAAGAAGAAATTATCGTTTATTGTGATTTCTCAAACAAACAAAAACAGTTAAAAAGATTTAACAAAAAATGTTGCAGTACTTTAACTGAAATACCTCAATTATCCTTTGGATGTGCCCACCCAAAGATAAAAATTACTTCAAAAAGAAGTACAAAAGAAATTATAAAACAAAAAGAAGTTTTTGGAAAACCAAGAAAAGAAAATTTACACAAGGTAAATACTTTTCAAAAAAAAAAACCAAAAATCTGCCCACAAGGAAAGAAAAAATGTAGATGTTGGATATGTTCTGAAGAGGGACATTATGCCAACGAATGTCCTAACCAACAAAAATTCCCAGAAAAAACAAAGCTTATTTTAGAAGCTGAAGAAGAATGATACTTTCCTTCTGAAAATATTTACGATGGATACACCCAAGTATATTCACTAACAATCAAATACGACTCTTCTGATGATTCTACTGACTTAGAATGACTACAACTCCTAAGCAAGAAGAAAATGAATCAGGCAAATTACATTTTTGTCAAAATATTTTAAAACAAGAGGAATTGGTCTATGCTAATATAACCAATCCCAACTCTATTTATATCAAAGGAAAAGTTTTTCTAAAAGGATATAAAACGATAACTTAACATTGCTATGTTGACACGGGAGCAAGTCTCTGTTTAGCAAGTAAATACGTTATCCCTGAAGAACTTTGGAGAAACACACCTAAGGACATTAAAGTAACAATTGCTAATAAAGAAACAATTAAACGAAATAATGTTTGTAGAAATCTTACAGTTTATTTTTCAGAAGAACCATTCCCTATTCCTACCATTTACCAACAAGAATCAGGAATAGATTTACTCATTGGAAATAACTTCTGTCAGTTATATGGACTATTTACACAATGGATTGACAGAATATCTTTCCATCTTAATCAAGAAATGATTCTGATTAAGAAAATAACTAAAGCACTTCGGGTTGGGAAACATGATTTTCTTGAATCTATGAAAAAGGATTCGAAAATAAAACAAATCCCTGGAACAAATATAAACCAAGAAGTTATAACACCAGAATAAAAGTATTTCCTTGAAATACAAAAATATCAAAAAATTGAAGCATTACTTGAAAATGTATGCTCAGAAAATCCTATTGACCCAGAAAAATCTAAAAACTGGATGAAAGTTTAATAAAATTGATAGACCCTAAGACTGTAATTAGAGTGAAACCAATGAAATACAGTCCACAGGATATATAAGAGTTTAACAAACAAATTAAAGAGTTACTTGAATTAAAATTACTTATTCCAAGTAAATCACCTCATATGTCACCAGCCTTTTTAGTTGAAAATGAAGCTAAGAAAAGAAGGAAAGAAGCGAATGGTTGTAAATTATAAAGCAGTAAACGCAACAACAATAGGAGATAGTCACAAACTTCCTTGCATGCAAGAACTATTAACCCTCTTAAGAGGAAAAACCATATTTTCTAGTTTCGACTGCAAAAGTGGTTTTTGGCAGGTACTGTTAGACGAAGAATCTCAGTTATTAACTGCATTTACATATCATGATGGTCATTACCAATGAAAGGTAGTCCCTTTCGGATTAAAATAAGCACCTAGCATATTTCAAAGACATATGCAGAATGCTTTAAGGGGATTAGAAGATTATTGTACCGTCTACGTAGACGATATTATAATATTTTCTAGTTCTGAGGAACATCACTATTTTCATGTTCTATCAGTTTTAAAAACAATTGAAAAATATGGAATTATTTTGTCAAAAAAGAAAGCAAATCTTTTTAAAACAAAGATAAATTTTTTAGGTCTTGAAATAGATCAAGGTACTCATTGCCCACAAAAACATATTTTGGAAAATTTACATAAATTTCCAAACACTTTTGAAGATAAAAAACATTTACAAAGATTTCTTGGTGTCTTAACTTATGCAGAAAGCTACATTCCAAAGCTTGCAGAGCTCAGAAAGCCGCTACAGGTAAAATAAAAAAAAAAAGATTACGTATAGGATTGGAAAGAATCCGATACAGCCTATATTAGAAAGATAAAGAAAAACTTAAAAAGCTTTCCAAGACTTTATCTTCCAAAAGAAGAAGTCTCCCATATAATTGAAACCGATGCCTTAAAAATGATTTTTGGGGAGGGGTCTTAAAGGCAAAAACAGCTGATAGAGAGGAAATTTGTAAATATACCTCTAAAAGTTTTAAACCAGCTGAAAATAATTACCACGGTAATGAAAAAGAATTACTAGCGGTAAAAAACACCATTTCAAAATTTTCTTTTATCTAACCCCTATAAAATTTCTGGTCAAGACAGATAACAAAAATTTCACTTATTTCTTAAAAACAAAAATTTCAGGGGATAACAAACAAGGACGCTTCGTCAGATGGCAAATGTGGTTTTCGAGATATTCCTTTAACATTGAACATCTTGAAGGACCAAAAAATGTGCTAGCTGATAGCTTGACACGTGATTTTCAAAATACGTAAGTAATGACGTAATCTTTCTCTATAAATAAGATACGTCCCTTTCACAAAACTCATCACAACCATATCTAGAAAAACAAATGTGATGGAAGAAGAGAAAGAAAAATCAAGGCTTTACACCTAAAAGAAAAAAATTATTTTAACAGAATTACAAGCTGTGCGACAGCAAATAGCGTTATACAATGAGTTGCTTAACGCCAAACTGTAAATTCTGTACAGGAAGACGAAAGTCTAAAAACAAAATCTGTTCCTTTACAAACGGCTAAAGGTAAAGAAAAATCAAGTCCGTTGATCCCTGATGCTTTGGGAAAAAAGCATACATATGGCAAAAGATGAGCCACAATAATCTTCTAGTCTGGAAGCAAACGACTCCGGTAAAGACGACTCAAATCCGTTCACGTCTGATAGTTTGCCAAAAACTATTAAAACCACCTATGCTCAAAAGGTGACATCTCCAAGAAATCAAAAAACGAGGTTCTACTTCATTTTTTATGGAGACCACCGAGGAATCTATGAAGACTGGGCTATTATCTCAAAATACGTTCAACATACAACAGTTCCCTACAAAAAATTCGGCTCCTTGTTACAAGCTCAACAAGAAGCCACAAGGTATTCAGCAGAATTCAGAAAGAAAGAAATACCTTTAAGGATTATCGTCTTTCCCATGCCTGTAACAAAAACAAAGAAAACCTCACCGGTTAGCTTTTCAAATTTACCCTTTGAAAAGAGAATTGAAATCCAAAATGAAGAAATCAATCTAATCACTCTAGACGAATTCCGATCAGTTTGGTCAAAAGCTAGGGCCCCTAGTCCTGAAGACTTTGAAGTCGAGCACATATTCACAGAAGATAAAATGACAAAGAGTGTATACAACTTCTGTCCAAGAGTAGATCCCCATCTAGTTAATCTAGCATTTTCGGGTGGATTAATTAAAAATATTTATCCTTCAGCAAACTTACAAGAAATTAATTTGTTTACAGAAGGAATGAAGAAGGCTATAAAAACCTTCAGAAAGAAAATAGCAGCAACAAAAGATGCCAACATCTACATAGAATGCACTTCAGCATTACCAGATTGGTATCAAGGAAGAAGCTTTCCCGCTCTACATGTGTTAGAAGTTGAAATAGCCAAAACAAGAAATGTCCAACCTTCCAAAATAATGGAAGAACGAGAATACGTTAGCAACTGGGTCTCCATTAGAGTAAATGGATATCTAAAAATTCTAAAAACCCTTCAACAAATTACGGTTGGAAGTTTCAAAAAAATCATTTACTGCAGCCAAAACTGCGTAATTATTAGTTACAGTGGAACCCCTCTACCTGTGCATGAAAAGCACGCCATAGAAACCATTGAGCAGAGAATTATCTCCAACCAACTCGATGTAGGTCCTGCCACAAAAAAATATTGTGTCAAGAACTAGCACGCATTATAAAAGATCATACATGTGAAGAGTGCTGATATACGTCTATTTATACATCTTGAATCCCTTGTAAAGTTATGCATATTTAATGTTTTAAGTTCGGTTTAGTTCGTGTTTAGTTCATCTTTTATTTATTTAGGTTTTGAGTCAAGTTTATTATATGTTTACATGTTTTATATCGTTTGGTCTTGAACGTTAAATCTAATTCTTTCTATCATCTCATAAGAAGTTTAAGTTCGTTTTGCTCGTTAATGATTACATGATTATTCCACTCAGTGTTTTGATTTGTTTGCATGTAGATGGTGGATTGAAAGTCAAGGAAAAGAAGTTCTAGAAGGTTCTAGCGTTACTTGGAGTTCAAGGAAGAAGATTTATCAAGATTTTACAAGATATTTAATAAATTTAAAAAAAAGAAAAATCTCCTCCTAGAGGGCGCTGCGCCGCGCGACGGGGAAGGCTAGGCCGGTCGCGGGGCGCCTAGGCATCCTGATCAGCCATATTTTGCAATTTAAGGCCCAACTCGTTTATGTATAAAGAGGGTTATAAACCTAAACGAAAATAGAACTTTTGGCAGCCGATTTGGAGAGAAGAAACCAAGGTTTTGAAGGGTTTTTGGAGGTTGATTGCATTAGAGATCATAGAGCTTTCATACGATTGTTCAAGGATCGATTAAGAAGGGTTCTTTCGTTCTTTTTCATCATATTTGTTCATTATCTATTATGAATCTCTTTTGTTTACTTGGTTTTAGTTATTTATCTTTGATTATGACTATGCTAGGCTAGACTTCATGTCTACCTAGGTTTGATGAACATGTGTTGATTTGGTTCTTGCTTTGGACTATTGTTTGATTATGGTTTTGTTATTTTAAAATGACTTTATTTTGCTTTCATGATGCATATGAATGTTTATTATCTTGGTTGATTATTAACTATTGCTTCACATAGATCTTATATCTCTTGACTGTGTTATTTAGATTTAGGGTTTATGTTTAATCATTACTTGGTGTTTTGATTATTATGGTTGAATAGGCCTATTAGATCATAGAAGCTAGTTGATAGTTGGTTAGGGTTTTAAATGTACTGCTAAATTCCAATAGCCGTAAGGTGAGGAGTTGTTCATGTGTCTTGGTCAATCGCATGCTAGGATAGATTAGTGACAATATTCTTGCTTATTGTGTTGATCCTTGTTCATGAAGTCGTGTTTAGCTTATCAAGTTATCTAGGGTTTAGTGTTTCGTAAGATTGCTTGCTTTAGATACTATTAATTAACCCTAATTGATAACTGTAAGGAAATCAATATAACTGATTGCTAAATAATCTAATAATTATTCTTTAGGATTTTACTTGATGCGATTGAGGGTCCTTTAGGGTTTGTTAGATGAATACGTTTAGAAATCAGTTTCCATATCATATTAGTTGTCCATTGCTTGATGATTGTTGATGCATGGGATTCTTACCTAGATAGATTCCTTCTCTTATTGGTTTCGATTTTGTGATTAATTGCTTGTTTTCTAGTTTATTTGTTTATTTTCTTTCGTAGTTTAATCTTAGTTTAAAATTCCCCTTTAAACATTAATATAAATAGTCGTAAGTCGAGTCTAATTTGTTAATTAACGTAATTTATAGAGTCCTGTGGGTTCGATATTCCGGACTTACTTAGCTTTAGTACAATTGACCGGTTCACTTGCTGGTGTTTTGTGTAGTTAAGTCTTAAGTCTAGTTTTTATTACTTGTTTAGTTTAGTTAATATTTAATTGACTGTTTTAAGCACATCAAGTTTTTGGCGCCGTTGCCGGGGACTCTTGACAATTGCGTTATTATTAATTGGACTTATTTGCTACATTCGTGCTATTTGTTTATTTTCGTTTGAGTTATAGGAGTCTAATTTAAGTTTTAGTTTATTTTTATTTTTAAGCATTCGAGTCTACTCACTTGGTCTGCTGCTTCTTTAAGGTTTATGCCACATCTTCGTTCGCAAGGACCACCGTTAGATAATTTGGATTTTTCTCCGTTGAAGACCGAGGCTAGCTCATCAGCAGAGAAACAACCATCATAACCCGCGTCTACACCAAATTCGTCACCACCTAGTTCACCGCCTGAAAGTTCGAGAAATCAAGATCAAATGGCCGACGACAGAACAATTGCTGCTCAAGCCTTCGATGGCTTAACCGGAAACCAGTCATGCATCGTTGTTCCCGCAATCAACAATCCCAACTTGTGACATTCGTCAAATTTGAGTCTCGTTTTATATTCGTTTTTTGTAATCATTTTGTAACATGTCGATTTTTCGCGTTTATTTTTAATAAATTGTACATCGTAGTTGTGGTTAAGCTTGTAAACCCGAACCGGCATTTTATCAAATTATTGATGCTATAATTCTAGCGTGTGTGGAGTTTGTCAAAGACAGTTATTTATAATTTAAAAGCTCGGTTAAGTAAACGTTAGGGACTAAAGCGGGTTTCTTTAAAGTTATGCAAGTTTGAAATTATTTTTAACAAAATACCAAACATGAGGGGTCAAAGTTAAACTATTATACCCACCTATATAAGCCAAACCCTAACCCTACATCTCATATTAACATTTCCAGCCGCCACCCCCCTTGTAGCCGTTTTCCGGCGAGCCCGAGATTCCGGCAGGAAACCGGCCACATGATTCCGGCCAACCACCACCCACCTTCGATAAACTCTCACACCCAAGACCTCCTTTTCCCTTCTCCGGTTACCCCATCACCTCCGGCCACCTTCCTTTCCCTCCCTCACGTTTTTCCGACGAGCTCCCTACCTCCGGCGAGCCCTAACCCTCACACATATAACCATAGCCGCCTCTCCTTCCCTCATTCGCGTTCCGGCAACCCTTCCCCCTCCCTCGGCTTTCTCCGACGACTGGAAAAACGGAGCTCCGGTGCTCCCTCTCTCTCTCTATCTCGTCCCTCTCTTTATCTCTCTCCATCTCTCTGTCTCTCTTTTATCTATCTATATCTCTCTCTCTCTGATGTAATTCCGGTGCGCCTCCGGCGGCCGGAATTGACTCCGGCGACCTGTTGTATCTTCGTCTCCAACGGATCCTCATGTTCACCCAATAGGTAAATTAATTTGGGTGTTAGTATTATTAAATTTCTTATATTGAATTTCGGGTTTTAAATTTGTTAATAATCGTTTTGTTTATTGGTTTTATTCTTTGAAACGGGTTGGTTGAGTATGGAGTTGGGTTGATTTGGGTAAAAGACGAACAACCGGATAATGGATATAAATTCCTTATGGGTTTAGGTTAACACATTTTATCATGGTTCGTTTTGGTTTGTACGTTAATTATTAAACTAGAGGTCTCAGGTTCGGGTCTCATCCTAGATCGGTTTTGATATTATTCTTATACTTAACAAATTTATTGTTACTACTAATATTAATACCACTACATAAAGATTATTATTAGTATTATTATGTTTAAATTTACTATTATATTTATTCATTACTAATATGATTATTATTATCATTTTTCTTATAAATATTAAAGTTGTTAATATTATTATTAAAGATCATATTATTATTATTTATTAAAATTATATAATCTTATCATTTATTATTAGCAATAATATTATTATATTTATTTTGTGAACTCGTTTAGAACTCGAACCGACATCGAGTATAGTATCATTATTTATTATCAATATTATTTACTATTATTATTATTTTTACCAACAACACTTTAATTAACACCAAGGCTTTTATTCTATAACTATTATTACTTTCATTATTAGTAATAATTATTGTTATTATTATCATCATCCTTATCTTATACATATATATATATATATATATAGCTAACATATCTCGATCTTTAGAACTATTATTATCATTACTATCTTTATCATTAATAATATTATTATAAACTTTATTATTTATTCATTTTTATAAAACCAAACTCTTAAATTAAGCCCGTCTAGTTTCTATTTTAATATTGGTTTAGTTATTTAAAAGCCCAATAAAATAATAATATTTTATTTTAAATTATCAATTAAGTACGAGTCCCTAATCATTAACAAATTAACCGGTAATCCAATTTACAACCGAACCTCATTGTTCATTGTTTCCAATATAGTTTCATCATGGTTTCAAGTTCATTAATATATTACATTATTTATTTTTAGCTAAGGCGTTTACCGTTTCAAGTCGGATTCGTTCATTTCATTCACAAGCTTTCTATATGTCGATCATTTAATTAGTTTTGAATTCATCAATCGAGGTGAGTACTTTCATACCCCTTTTTCCATCTTCCGTTTTGGGGTGACATTTCATACTTATCAAACTAAATGCTTTATTTACTTGAATCATAAACCCACAAACGTGATTGTATACATTACTTAAATACTTGCTTGGTTTGGTGTTCTATGCTATATGTCTATGTGTTTATCTCTTTCAGTCATGGGGGAAGTCTATAAATCCGTGATCTATCTGGTATTCTCTTATAGCACGGTGTCGTTAACGTAATGCAATCAACGGTATTCTATTAAACCCTAGACTACTTGGTAACCTCTTGTAGCTAGGTGGCGCTAACGTAATTCTATTAGCGATTGTCAATTTATCCAAGTTGTTGCTTTTATTTATTGTTTTTGTATACAAGTTTTGTGGCTTTTATTACTATATATTTACATGCTCAAACTTATGAATTGTCACCAACCTTTGTGTTGACAAACTTTATTTTATGAAATGTTACAGGTTTGACTATTGTTGACTCGAGTGCTTGACGGAAAACGTTACCAAGACTACTAGGGTATTAGTAAAACGAACAATATGATTGTTATTTGTTTATATGAACGAGATGTGTTGTTATTGATTTTTTGGAATACAATGAGTTTAATAAATATTGTCACTTTAATTAGTGTCTTGTGTATTTGTCCAATCACGTTGCACCTCGGCATGTTCCGCCTTTGGTCGGGGTGTGACACAACTCATGGCAGATTCCATCATACGTCATGAACAACATCGTTCAAACTAATCAGTTCACGGGGCGTGATGACGAGGATGCACCGGCTCACATTAACCGACTTTACCGCGTTCTTAAAACTTTTAATTTATAAGGTGCTTCCGAAGATGCTATTTTCTTACATTTGTTTCCGTTTTCACTTGCAGGTAAACCAGCTACTTGGCTTGACACACAGCCACCTAGCACGTTCACCACTTGGGAAGCACTACGTTCTGCATTTATCAAGAGATACTTCCCACCGGCTAAAGCGGCTATTCTTCGCGATCAGATTCACTCGTTTCACATGGAACAAGGGGAAAAATATTGTCATGCTTGGGAGCGTTTTCAGAACATGCTAGCCCGTTGCTCACAGAATGGTCTCACACCATGGGCTCTCGTGGAAAAATTTTACAATGGGTTGAACTACGAAACCCAAGTTCGGTTCGACACGGCCGCAGGAGGAAGTTTACTGGCGAGGAAAAATGTCACCGAGTGTAACGAGATGTTTGAGAGCTTTGATCAATCCGATTATGCCAAAGAGCTACATCGCGGGAATTCCACTCCAGTTAGCAGTACATCCTCATCCGCTCGAGGTGTACACTAGGTTAATCTGGATACTTGTGTGGCTGCTGCTTTGGAATCACTCACTCGAGAGTTGAAGGAACTTAAGGCCAAGGTGGAAAGGTGTGAGTTTTGTAGGGGTGGACATGGTACGTTGGAGTGCCCGGCGATGAATCAACAGGTCGATTTTGTTGCTGGTCAGACTAGGTTTCCCAACAACTATAATAACAACAATCAGAGTTGGAACACTTACAAGAATCCGAATCAGAATAATGCTAATTGGCGTCCGTCGGGTGCACCACCTAGATTTCAAAACTCTTATAATCCAGGACAAGGTCAGTATTATAATAATAATAACACCGATGGTACTAATGTTCAAAATAATGTGCAGGATCCGAACTGTGGAATTGAGCGTTTGGAAGAGATGATGAAGCTAATCTTGGAGAGAGATCAAGTTACACAGAAAAAGTTTGCTGAACATGATTTGTTCTTCAAGAATCAACAATCTTCTATTCTCGATATTGAAAGGACTGTTGGTGATATTGCTCGTCGTTTAGAAGAAAGGCCCCCAGGTCAGTTTTCGGGTATCCCTCAAACTAATCCGGCTGCTCAATTGAAAGCCATCTCTACTCGTAGTGGTAGGGTTTTTGGTCCGGAGGTAGTTAGTAGAGAAATTAGGAAAGATAGGGACGATGAGTCGATAGATGAGGAGATAGAGGTAGAGGCTCCAGGTAAGTCACAAAATACAACACCAATCATAGAGCCACAAGTTAAGAAAAACACTGAGAAGAAGCCGGTTGGAGTCCGGCCACCACCACACACCATTGACCTAGCCTATGTCCCGTATCCCGCTCGTCAAAAGAATCAAAAGTATACGAAAGATTACAAGCATTTTCTTAATATATTTAGCCAATTGAATAACCTCCCGTTCGTCGAAGTTCTCCAGCATATGCCTAAGTACGCATTTTTGAAAGACCATCTTAAAATAAAGGATAAGTTGGAGTAGCTTTCGACTGTGCCCTTAAATGGAGAGTGTTCTGCAGTAGTTCTCAATAAAGTTCCGGAGAAACTACCCGACCCTAGTGTTTTTACCATTCCATGCCTTTTCGGAAGTGATACGACATGTCAAGCATTAGCCGATATAGGAGCTAGTATAAACCTTATGCCATATTCTTTGTATGAAAAGCTAGACCTATGAGAGCTCACCCCTACTCGTATGACGTTGTCTTTAGCCGATCGTTCCGTTAAGTATCCGAGGGGTGTCATAGAGAATTTTCTCGTTAAGTTAGATAATTTGGTTTTCCCCGCTGATTTTGTTGTTTTAGATATGGAGGCCGACGAGAGAGTTCCTATTATTTTAGGTCGTCCATTCTTTCGTACTGCTAGGGTGGTCATTGACGTGTTTGAAGGTAAGATCACTCTTAGAGCCGGTGATGATAGTGCCACCTATTTGGCTAAGTCCATGAGACATCCGAGTGGTCAAGACGGTCTCATTGATCCATGTCACCCAGTTTACTCGATAGAATCATTTATCTCGGGCATGGATCCTAGTCTTGATTGTTCCCGTTCTGTAAGTTTAAGTGTGGGGAAGGAGCGAGCGGTTTCGAGCTATCGGGTAATGGTGAAGTGTGTTTGAGAAAGAGGTGTTGGAAAACATAAGTTTGAGAAGGTTCGTGGTGTTAGAAAGAAGAAGACCAAGATTGATGAATGGTCGGATCGTGATTCGGTATCTTTAAAGGCATTGGAGTTCTACCGAGGTGGAGAAAGCTCCACTCGGTCCGCCACGTGATTCGCAAAAGCATGGGTTCTTAAGTGAAAACTCAAGTGTAGAGTATGTAAATTTTCTTTTATTTTATTTTTATTTTTTTTCTTTGAGTCACTAACGTAGTTTTTTTGTAGTTCTTCTTTGTTTTGTGTTTTGCTAGGTAAAAGAGAGATTGTATGAGCTAGAGAGACGATCCCCATGGAAAAATTTATTGAAAAAGATAAGTGTGGGGATGGAGTAGCCGAGCCGTATACTTTACGTTTTATTATTATTTGCTGCTGATTATTCATGTTTTATATATTTGTGGGTTGTTGACGTACTTTGAATGCATAATATCTATCAATTATGATAAGATACATTTTTAGATATGTTTGTTTTGTTTTGCCGCTTACGTTCGTGTGTGAGAGGAGTTACCATTTGCTGAGCACGTTCGTAGTTGGAAGACATTCATGAAAGAAGACTTTGGCATCATGTTTCATGCGCATATTACCAGCTAAGTTTTTTCCATTATCTAGCATATTAACTTTTTATTTTGTTTTTATAATTTTTAGAGTCTTAGTTTTTGTAGTCCGACTTAATTTTATTTTTATTTTAAGTCGTCCTTATCCTTGCATTGAGGATAATGCAAAATTTAAGTGTGGAAATAGGATATTTGATTCATAGTTTTGCTTAAAAAAAGAAATAAAAATAAAAATTTGAAAAATGTTTTAAAAATATCCCTTGATTTTAGTTTTTTGCGTTAAAGTAGGAGATGATGATATTTATCGGGAAATCGGTTTTTCAAACTACTAATAATATGAGATAAATAAAAGAAAGTGCACTTAACTTGGGATGTGTCGGTAGGCTCAGCCTTGAAAATGAAAGGGCAATTTTATAAAATGGTTAAAACGGAAATCTTTTGTGGGTAAAGCGTTTTGTCCGTGGAAGATAAGTAATGAAAGGTCGGGCCATACTCAAGCCTCAATTATTGGTATGAAAAAGTGGAAATGTTATAAATTTTAAAAATCTGAATACGTTATCATATGATGCTTGGGTAGGTTTAACGTTAGAGTATGCCATGTAGCCTGTGATATAAATCTTAAACTGCTCGTTTAGCGTTTTACACCTCATTGGCGTACAGTTTTATAACCTTAATTCTTGTATTGATAGGATGCTTCGGGTCCGGAGACCATGGGTCTGTATGTAATCTATTCATTTGGGTATTCGCAATTCCTAAGTGGGGTTGTGGATATTTAAAATTAAGCCAAAAAGAGCAAACCCTTATAAGTCTATAAATATGGTCACAAGAGTACAAAAGTACAAATTCACTCATTACCATTAAGAAACGGATCACAAGGGACACGCTACATGTAATCCCTACAGATGAAATTTTGCATACTCACCTATGGTGATGGGTTCGGGGTGTTGCTTGATAACGGGGGTATGTCATGTTGTGGGGAGCACTAGCTATTAATTAATTGAACCTTAATTGTAACACCCCGCAACCGCAGCGGAAACGTAAACGGGGTGCGACAGACTCGTCTGATATCAACCACATTGTTTATAAAGAAAACTGAATACATTAATGTACTTCAAATTACATTATCTTGTATTTCATTACCGTCTAGGTGATACACACATCATACAATACGATACACAATTCTATTTGTTATAATGTATCCTAACATCCTGCACGCAAATCTTACACACATCAAGCACTTAGCACGTAAGCAATCACTTCATCTTAATTGTACCTGAAAAGCATGTGAGAAACGGGTCAACTACGAATAGTTGGTGAGTTTCACAATTCGAGTAAACCATGATAAATCATTATCATAAAATAATATTATTATCGATGTAATTATGCTGAGCCCACAAGTGAAACCTCTGACTATCACACACAACCCCCGGTGGCATATCCCCCGCCCACGGACCCGTGGCATATCCCCCGCCCACGGAACTGCCCCAAACCGCTATGCCTAACATTACATAGCAAAATAAATATAACACCCAATATAGACATGTGCAACTGGCTGGGAAACATCAGCAAATCCATGCCGGACCAGTTGGGTTTGTCAGACCAATAGTACTATCCACACTCTACCGGCTTTCAGTTAATCACTCGTGTTCCGGGGCCTTAGAATGTTAGCAACTCAGACAATTACCATCTTAGTACATTTCCGTACGATTCCCGTACAATAAAATATATGTAAATCCACGCAAATCCATGCGTTCAGTATGTATTTAAACATTTCAGTAATAACATGCTTCCGCCCCGAGAAACTATTTAAAAACAATTCAGAAAAAGGGGCTCGTGAAACTCACCTAGCACATGCAAGCAGGTAACAACAATCATTATCAATTAACACGTCCAATCTGTAATATGATCCCTACGATCGTTATTATACACTTATTGTTTATATAATCTTTTAACCGTATCAACCGGTACATCTGGGGACACTGTTAACCCAGTACTGTACCCGAAATACTTCTCCGGACTCAGATTGTGATATCGTTTAGAGTTCCATGGTCACAATTACTATTAGTCGTTTTCCTCGTTTTGCGTGCCTAGCACGGTTATCCGTTTTTATGTTTCAAAAATGAGTTTGGTCACACACGACCCGAAAATAGTGGTTGACTGATAATTTAATTAAAGATGTAAAATTATAGCTCGGTTTAGACGCCCGATTGGCCGCGGGACCCGTTTCCGTCTTTAGCGTACCAGAAACTGTTAAATCGGACAAAAATTACTCAAATCATCCGAATTATTTTTGGATGATTTATTTTTACTTGTTTAACTCAATTATATGAAAATAGTTCATTTTTAGGATTTTTATACACCAGTCAGCTCGCTTATGCGAACTTTACCGGTTTACGCTTTTTAAACTTTTAAAGTTTGTTTTTGCACAAATAATTATCCGTTTAATCTCGGATCTTGAAATTTTGCACAAATCACTTTTTGACAGTGGGGAATTTTATAAAAATATTTCCAGAATTAATTTCTATATTTAAAATTTATTTATCTATTTTTTAAACACCATTTAAACACTAAATATGTCGTAAATACCAAACGATCTTAGAAAAATCCCAAATTTTTCCTGGATGTCCCCTGCCATCCACATAGTCCCCTGTAATTTTTCCAGAACCAAAATCTCATTTTACATGCTATTTTCACTAAAACCGAGCTAGTAAACCCTAGAACTCGTTTAACCGAAAAGCCTACTTAAACTTCTCCAACTGACCTAAAATTTTGTATATGACTTATACATGTATAAAAAGCTTATCTGCAATTTTCCAGAATTTTTCATGATATTTAACTATTTTTCACCATTTTTGGCCAAAACCAAGCATTAAATTCACCAAATATTAATCCTTTATCCAAAAATTACCAAAAATTCACAGAACTCATATTTTCATGTGTATATCATCCCTGTAAAATTTCATGACCTAACTCTAAACCTACCACAATCTGTCCAAAAACTCCAAAACCGAACATAACCGAATATACCTTTCGTTTTCCGCCACTACAAGCTACAAACTCGTCTTTCCGCCTTATCTACCACTAAACACAGAACCTACAACCAACATACCACAATACCAAGCAAGTTACACTCACGATCAAGCCTCTTACACTATAGTTTCGGTTATGATTCAAAAACAAGATTTAAACAGTAAAAATTCGTTTTTGGTTCGTTTAACTCCTTTCTTGGACCAAGATCCCTTGTATAACCCGTATACATCACTTGATCATGCAAGAATCGGTTTTCATCTTTGAAACCTCATTTTCTTGCAAACCAACTCAAGAAACGAAGATGGAAACGTGATTAACTCGATTCTTTACCTTGTTTTTCTTGCTAAATACCTCAGTTTTTAGTCCATGGAGTTGAGAGAATTGATGATTGTTGGATGTGTTTGTGTGAAAAAGAAAAAATGGAAGAATGGGGATAACCCATTTCCGATCGGCACTATGTGGGGGGTGGGGTGGGACCCACCTCTCCATTCCTATCCACACATTTGGATTCTCGTAATCCGGATAATGTTTTGGATAATCTGGTTCAGTTCATTTTTCGGTTAAATGTTTAATTCGGCTTAAAACGAGGCTAAAACGGTCGTTTTTCGGCTTAAAAATGAAATTTATATAAAACCGATTTAAGAACTTTAAAAACTTAAACCATGACATTTATTGACTTAAAACATCATATTATTAATTATTGCGCATCTTTTTCGGCTTGATCGATCGTCTCTTGCTCGGTTTGGTATTAAAGGTTTCGTTTAACGTACCGACGTACATTAAATCGAAATTTTTTTTTCTGTGCTTTAATTCACTTATCCCGAAGCATTAATGCTTCATAACATCACTAAATATTATAGATATCGTCTATAATTGAACCCTCGATTCGTTCGGGTTTCAATAACTATCAATCGTTTAATCGCATATTCAATACGATGAATTATATATTCACGTACAATCAATACAGTGAACCATGTATTCTCGTATAATTACTATGGTAATTCATGTACCCGACATTAAATATGACGTAACTATCGTCTACCGTTTAGGGTATACCCGGTTTCGTCGGAATCGTTACATTAATCGTATCTAATGGCTGCTTGATAGACTTTGATCCTTAATCTTAGGTGGATAAACAATACCCTTGATCATCTTAACTATTCATGAAAAAAATAGAGCAACAAAAGTTTTAATTCTGCTAATTTTGAGGTTTAAGTCAAGTTGGGGTGGTCTGGTCCGGTAAAAGCTGAAAATAAGCGGGTCTTAATTGTATAAACCACTGAGTAATATTATTGTCGGATCTTATTTGTCCCGGTAAATGTTAAGGCATGGGTTTAAATGGACAACAATATCGGTGATCGCGGTTTTTGCGTTCTTCTAAGCTTTAAAAATTAACCTATATGTTTTTAAGACTGTATTTTCCGATTCTGATCCAACTGCATAAGACTTTTCCAGGGACGAAAAAAGAGTAAGTGTGATGATATTTGATATACGTCTATTTATACATCTCGAATCCCTTGTAAATTTATGTTTATTTAATGTTTTAAGTTCGGTTTAGTTCGTGTTTAGTTCATCTTTTATTAATTTAGGTTTTGAGTCAAGTTTATTATATGTTTACATGTTTTATATCGTTTGGTCTTGAACGTTAGATCTAATTCTTTCTATCATCTCATAAGAAGTTTAAGTTCGTTTTGCTCGTTAATGATTACATGATTATTCCACTTAGTGTTTTGATTTTTTTGCATGTAGATGGTGGTTTGAAAGTCAAGGAAAAGAAGGTCTAGAAGGTTCTAAGCGTTACTTGGAGTTCAAGGAAGAAGATTTATCAAAATTTTACAAGACATTTAATAAAAAAAAAAAGGAAAAATCTCCTCCTGGAAGGCGCCGCGCCGCGCGACGGGGAAGGCTAGGCCGGTCACGGGGCGCTTAGGCATCCTGATCAGCCATATTTTGCAATTTAAGGCCCAACTCGTTTATATATAAAGAGTTTTATAAACCTAAACGAAAATAGAACTTTTGGCAGCCGATTTGGAGAGAAGAAACCAAGGTTTTGAAGGTTTTTGGAGGTTGATTGCATTAGAGATCATAGAGCTTTCATACGATTGTTCAAGGGTCGATTAAGAAGGGTTCTTTCATTCTTTTTCATCATCTTTGTTCATTATCTATTATGAATCTCTTTTGTTTACTTGGTTTTAGTTATTTATCTTTAATTATGACTATGCTAGGCTAGACTTCATGTCTACCTAGGTTTGATGAACATTTGTTGATTTGATTCTTGCTTTGGACTATTGTTTGATTATGGTTTTGTTATTTTAAAAAGACTTGATTTAGCTTTCATGATGCATATGAATGTTTATTATCTTGGTTGATTATTAACTATTGCTTCACATAGATCTTATATCTCTTGATTGTGTTCTTTAGATTTAGGGTTTATGTTTAATCATTACTTGGTGTTTTGATTATTATGGTTGAATAGGCCTATTAGATCATAGAAGCAAGTTGATAGTTGGTTAGGGTTTTAAATGTACTGCTAAATTCCAATAGCCGTAAGGTGAGGAGTTGTTCATGTGTCTTGGTCAATCGCATGCTAGGATAGATTAGTGACAATATTCTTGCTTATTGTGTTGATCCTTGTTCATGAAGTCGTGTTTAGCTTATCAAGTTATCTAGGGTTTAGTGTTTCGTAAGATTGCTTGCTTTAGATACTATTAATTAACCCTAATTGATAACTGTAAGGAAATCAATATAACTGATTGCTTAATAATCTAATAATTATTCTTTAGGATTTTACTTGATGCGATTGAGGGTCCTTTAGGGTTTGTTAGATGCATACGTTTAGAAATCAGTTTCCATATCATATTAGTTGTCCATTGCTTGATGATTGTTGATGCATGGGATTCTTACCTAGGTAGATTCCTTCTCTGATTGGTTTCGATCTTGTAATTAATTGCTTGTTTTCTAGTTTACTTGTTTATTTGCTTTCTTAGTTTAATCTTAGTTTAAGAACCCTCTTTAAACATTAATAATAAATAGTCGTGTCGTAAGTAGAGTCTAATTTGTTAATTAACGTAATTTATAGAGTCCTGTGGGTTCGATATTTCGGACTTACTTAGCTTTAGTACAATTGACCGGTTCACTTGTTGGTGTTTTGTGTAGTTGAGTCTTAAGTCTAGTTTTTATTACTTGTTTAGTTTAGTTAATATTTAATTGACTGTTTTAAGCACATCAAGTGTAGAGAAAGTGACCTCCTCTTAGACGAAATGATAGAGGATAAACGTGAATTAGACCCTTCGCATGGGTACATCGATTAAAGAAAAGCAAGCATGTGAATAAAGCAGGCTAAGCGACAGCCTCCAGTGAAATAACGGAGGGCACGTAATTAGTACCCCACCCAGGTTCAATTATGTAAAAATTACGTAAGCAAAGAGAACTTTATGTTTCTTTTCCTTTCTATATATGTTGTAATGTTTGTAAGGGAAGGGGCATCAAACACTCTCCCAAAAATTTTAATTTTCTTTGTATTCCTAGCTATGTGTGAGTAAGCTCCCCCTTTAGGGGAACATGATGTAAAAATCCATATGAAATAAATTATTTCCTTTTTGTCAACATCTCTGAATTTTCTTATTAAACCTGGAGTCCTGGAGTCATTTTTATTTCCGTCAAGACAGGAGGTCATAGGAAGATAATGATTGGATTGGTCACTCGTCACTAAGGTTCAGAGACAATATGGATCTAAGGTGTATCTATCTCATAACTGTTTTACTTCAATGGGTTTTACTCTTCTTAAATTATATTTAAAACAAAAATCATGACAAGATATCCGCACCTCTGGTATCAGAGCCATGCGTAAAACCACAGGCCCTGGAAGAGATGAATTTGATCGAGGTAGCTAGCCACCCGATATCAATGATGATTAAAGAATAAATTTAATTTTTTCTACTGAAAAAACTATTGATTGATGTATCCTTTATGTCTACTGAAAATTCTTCAGTATTAAAGTAGTAAAGGATTTTGTTTTTTCTTGAAAAAGCTTTTGAGACCAAGCTTTGTAAACTATTAGGTTGATAAAAACCTGTCTATTATCAAGCTTAACCTTAAGCTTACTTATTTTTGTTAATTGGTCAGAATTTATCATGTAATTTGACTGAAAACTCTTCATTTTCACTGAAGTTTATAACTTCAGTATTTTGTTGATATGATTCATCAGAATCTTCTTCTATTAGAAAATCTTTAATTTCCATTTTTACGTAGTGCAAGGCTTAGTTTTTAATTTTTTGCTGAGCATAAGGCTCTAACATTAATTTTTAAAAAGTTGAGCACAAGGCTCTGATATCAGAGGGGAATTAGACCTGGAGGGTCTAATTCCAAAGTGACCTGATTGGAGGCTCGATGTAGGTCCTATTAAAAGCACAATTCAGAGATGGAGTTAATTTTCCTATTAAATCCTTTATTTTCCATTTTTACGTAGTGCAAGGCTTAGTTTTTAATTTTTTGCTGAGCACAAGGCTCTAACATTAATTTTTAAAAAGTTGAGCACAAGGCTCTGATACCAGAGTTGAATTAGACCTGGAGGGTCTAATTCAAAAGTGACCTGATTGGAGGGTCGATGTAAATCCTACTAAAAGCATAATTCAGAGATGGAATTAATTTTCTTACTAAAAGCACAATTTAGTGACCTCAAAAGCTACACTAAAATCTCCAATGAAAAAGGAAGATTTAAAAAATATTCTTTTCCTAACTTTAATGTAGGAAATCTGATGACCGTCATTCGATTCATGCAAAAACCTAAATAACCTAAGTAGATAGGGTAAATAAGGTATCGTATCCACCAGGAGTATGTGGTCAGTGTAAGCGTGTAACAGATTTATAATCTTATGAAGTGACAAATGGTAGTGCTGATCACACAAGCAAATAAGTTGAGTTTAGAATTAAGCAA
The DNA here is from genome assembly GCF_021521415.1 of Bidens hawaiensis. Taxonomy (NCBI): domain Eukaryota; kingdom Viridiplantae; phylum Streptophyta; class Magnoliopsida; order Asterales; family Asteraceae; genus Bidens; species Bidens hawaiensis. The sequence continues at coordinate 70,095 of NW_027506490.1, forward strand.
TAAACAAGTTTCAATCAATTAACAAAAGCAAATCACACCCGGAACTTCAAGTAAGCAATCTACGGTAATCTCATGCAACCTAACAGATTAATTATTAAAGTTTAACAACAGACTGATCAATCAGACAAAACCTTAGACATCAAAAATCACTTTACACACGACACTGGTTATCAAACAGTCCCTGCCAGTGTGACTCAGTTAAGGGCAATTATATGTTTTATCGTATTCAATCTAATCAAACAGTCATATGATCAATTATTATAGCAACCGGTAACGAATCGTTCAGATCAACGTAAACCTAAACCGATTGAACACACAAAAATAACAAACATCAATAATGATATATCAACTATAAAAATTATACATAAGTGTTCTTAGTCACAAGAGAAAACTGAAAAGATTACAAACTATACATCCCGGGTATGATTCGGAGAAGACTAGCCGAGCATCGTCATCGATAGATCTTCAATTATGATGAGGAAGGCCATTAGGATTGATCAAGATATGATTGGTAGCCCTGGAATTCACCCAACATCGCCTAATATCTGCTGGAAGTCGTGATATTGATTAGGGTTCGTCAAATAGAAGATATAGGTCAAAACTTGATTTTTCCCGTTTTTATGTCCATAGCGATACGCGATGGCCATATGACCATCTCATCGCGTATCGCGACCTAATAAAACCTCATTTTCAGGTTCCTCTCGTCGAGAAACCCAAAATTCATATATTATGGCTCCCGTAACTCATTTTCTAGCTCAGGATATGCTCGTTTTACTTCATGGTCGCATTTTGTCAACCCATCTTGTTCAGTTTTAGCATCGGCTTATGATTTCTCATCCATACTCGTCCCGAATCCTTGTAACACTTCCCAAGACATCAAATCATGCTTCGGTCTTCCCGATATATCATTCCATGCTCGTACAGGTCTCTTGTTTAGCATCTTTAACGATCAATTACCTGAAATAGAAAAGCACGTATGAAGTACCAAAGTTCTAACAATATACTCAATAAAACTACATAATTAATAGACTAATATATATACAAAATACCCGACCATCAAAATCCGTCATTAGGAAGTTCTAAATGTCCAAATGCTTTAAAATGGCCTTTTGGTACAAAAGAACAATAAACAATTCTTTGAGAATTGTAAATATCCTGACAAAAATTGTAATAAAAGGTCTACATCCACGTGATAATCTTTAAGAGCTATGTGATGTGTTTTAGCATTTATGACCAATTTAATTTGTAGATGGACAAATGTCACATAATGCAAAAATTCAGCATAATTCAAGATAATTGGAACATGCATCTGGGTGACAAATTAAAAATTCTAAACCGAGCTAATGAAGAAAAAACAAAAGCTTGAAAGAAAAATTGAAGAGCTTAAATGAATTCTATCTCTAAAAAATTAGAGCAAATATTTAATAGCCAGCTAGAGACAGGCTCAGCTGAGCAAATACATGAACTAGTTCAATTAATGTCACTAAGTGATAAAGAATGTGAACAAAAGTTTTCCGAAAATAAGAGTCTTAGAAACAAATATTTTCCAGAACAAGTTTTCACTATAAAGGAACCTAAAACTGAAAAAGAGATCGCTTCAGAACCTTTGACTGAAGATGAAGATTCTTCTGCAGAAGAAACTCCTAACTATAATAGTAGAACAAATCGGGACAGTACTAGTTATACTAGCTACAAAAAGAAAGATACAGAATTTTCTCTGCCATATCACAAAGGCATACCAAATTCTAATAATGGGAATTCAACCGCAATTGACACCAATAAAAATGACTGTATCTTCGATTTTGGAAAAAGAAAGAAGTTATAGATAAATGGAATACTGAGATTAATCTCATTATCCAGTCCAATCCAGAAGAGTTCTCTAATGCTAAGGCATTATTATTATTGATAGAACACAAATCTTCAGGAATTATTCAAGACTTCATTAAAGGCACTGCTTGGAATGAAGATTTACATGGTGAAGATCTTTTTGATCAAATAATCAACGCCATGTATATGATGTTTTTAGGTCTTGATTTCCTCACAAACAAAGACCAAGAAAATAAAAAATTGCTTGAAAAAACAAGACAAAATCTTACAAAAGCGTAATTATGTGATATATGCCTTTTATATGATTTTACATGCATATTTGAGCAAAACTTATATAAGTCTCCGTATGCTACCATTGTAAAATCCTGAAGTTTATAATTCGGGTGACTAATTATTTAGTTTGTTATGTATGTAAAATCCCGAAGTTTCTAATTCGGGTGTTTTGATATATGTATTTTGTGTTGGGGTTCGGGTTTAAAAGTTTGTTAAAAAACGGGTCGTTTTGGTTGTTTCGGGTAAAAAGTTTGTTAAAAGACGGGCCGTTTTGGTTGTTTCGGGTAAAAATTTTGTTAAAAAACGGGTCGTTTTGGTTGTTTCGGGTTATATTTTTGCTAAAAAACGGGTCGTTTTGGTGGTTTCGGATTAAAAGTTTGTTAAATTAAGGGCCGTTTCGGGTGGTTTCGGGTTAAGTTTTAGGTAAAAAATGGGCCGTTTTTGTTGTTATGGTAATATTTTTGCAAAAATTCGGGCCGTTTTGGTTGTTTCGGGTTAAAAGTTTGTTAAAAAACGGCCCGTTTTGGTTGATTCGGGTTATATTTTTGCTAAAAAACGGGCCGTTTTGGGTGGTCTCTGGTTAAAAGTTTGTTAAAAAAAGGGCCGTTTCGGGTTAAGTTTTAGGTAAAAAATGGGCCGTTTTTGTTGTTTCGGGTAATATTTTTGCTAAAAACCGGGCTGTATGGGTTGTTTCGGGTTAGCTTTTAGCTAAAAAACGGCCCGTTTTTGCTTGTTTCGGGTTAAAAGTTTGTTATAAAACAGGCCGTTTGGGTTGTTTCGGGTTAAAAGTTTGTTAAAAACAGGCCGTTTTGATTGTTTCGGGTTAAAAGTTTGTTAAAAAACGGCCCATTTGGGCCGTTTTTGTTGTTATGGTAATATTTTTGCAAAAATTCGGGCCGTTTTGGTTGTTTCGGGTTAAAAGTTTGTTAAAAAAGGGGCCGTTTTGGTTGTTTCGGGTTAACCAAAACGTCCCGTTTTTTAGCTAAAATATAACCCAAAACAACCCAAAACGGCCCGTTTTTTAACAAACTTTTAACCCGAAACAACCAAAACCGCCCGTTTTTAACAAACTTTTAACCTTAACCCGAAACAACCAAAACGACCCGTTTTTTAACAAACTTTTAACCCGAAACAACCAAAACGACCCGTTTTTAACAAACTTTTAACCCGAAACAACCCAAACGGCCCGTTTTTTAACAAACTTTTGACCCGAAACAACAAAAAACGGGCCGTTTTTAGCTAAAAGTTAACCCGAAACAAATAAAACGAACCGTTTTTTAGCTATAGGTTAACCCGAAACAACCAAAACGGCGCGTTTTTTTAACAAACTTTTAACCCGAAACAACCCAAACGGCCCGTTTTTTAACAAACTTTTAACCCGAAACAACCAAAACGGCCCGTTTTTTAACAAACTTTTAACCCGAAAAAACCCAAACGGCCCGTTTTTTTAACAAACTTTTAACCCGAAACAACCCAAACGAACCGTTTTTTTAGCTAAAATATAACCCGAAACAACCCAAAACGGGTCGTTTTTTAGCAAACTTTAAACCCGAAACCAACAAAACGAACCGTTTTTTACCTAAAAGTTAACCCGAAACAACCCAAAACGGCTGTTTCGGGTTCAAAAGTTTGCTAAAAAACGGTTCGTTTTGGTGGTTTCGGGTTTAAATGTTGCTAAAAAACAGTTCGTTTTGGTTGTTTCGGTTTTAATTTTTGTTAAAAAATGGTTTGTTTTGGTTGTTTCAAGTTAAAAGTTAACTAGTGTTCGGTTAGGGTTCGTTTGGATGACATATAAGATGATGATATATATGATTATGATGATAAACAAACATCACACATTAATGTTAAGAAGGTATATATAATTCATATTATATATTTATTAGAAATATTGGCTTAGTTCAAATGGTTAGTGTTGTTTGTTGTTAAAGCATGGGTCGGGGGCTCGAACCCCACTCCACACGATATATTATTGTATTATTAGTTTTAGAATTAATTATAGGCTCAGGGGTAAAATGGTAATTTCAACATTTTGTGGTCAGTCAACTAACGGTCAACATGACGGAAGGGCACAGATTGCTCCGCCCAAATATGACAGACGCCCATAATGCGCAATTTCTTTTCAGGGGCTAATCCATGTCCCGACGATATATTTCAGGGAGTCATATTTGAATTTTCTCTTATCAAAATGGCTGTTGTTGATAATAGAATCATTAACAGACAAGATGCTCTTAAGGGCTGTACGAGGAAATTTAGCATATGGTAAATTTATGTTTACTGTATATCCTAAATTTGCTTTACATCGAGATTCAAAAGATTTCAATAAAACTCTTAGTTTCATACATCAGTTTGAAAGAACTGATCTTATGGAACCAGAAAATAAAGTATTTACGATTAATTATTTAATATCGTATGCTATAACCAACAGTACTCACTCTATAGAGTATAAAGAAAAAGAGAGTATAGCAATAGAAGATATATTCTCAGATATAGGAACAGTTGAGGAAAGTAAATTTACTGAACACTCGCAATTACAGGAAAATTGGGAAATTAATATAGCTCGAAATAAACAAATTCTAGAGTCTAAACCCATACATAGCTTTTCTGGACATACCCTAAGAAATAGAGAACCAGCTTCAACTTCTACAGAAATACAATTAATACGATCTATGTCGGAAAGAATAGATAAGTATGGAGAAATTCTTAAAGAGGTTATAAGAATATAATGTCTTTAACCCCAATCATTGAAACAGTTAAAACTCTAGATGATGCAATTAACTTTGAATAAAGTGAAATTCAGATATACAAAAACAGAACAAATCAAACTAGATACGACTTTATGATACATGATAACATAAAAGCTCAAAATATAAGATTCTTCAAACAAGAATTAGCTGACGCTAAAAACAGACTCTTTAAAACAAGAAAAGCTCTTATAACCATAACATGAGTTCTCTTGTAAAGATAGAAGAATTAATTAAAGAGCTAATCAGTAAGGTAGAAAAATTATCTACTAACGAAAATCTAGAGGCTATTGCCGCAAAGATCATTAAGGATATCTACGAAAAAATTGATAAAATAGAGGCAGTTAAACCTCAAAATCTAGAACAGCACACTAAAATCTCCAATGAAAAAAGAAGATTTCAAAAATATTCTTTTCCTAACTTTAATGTAGAAAATCAGTCATTAGGAAGTTCTAAATGTCCAAATGCTTTTAAAATGGCCTTTTGGTACAAAAGAACAATAAACAATTCTTTGAGAATTATAAATATCCTGACAAAAATTGTCATAAAAGGTCTACATCCACGTGATAACCTTTAAGAGCCATGTGATGTGTTTGAGCATTTATGACCAATTTAATTTGTAAATAGAAAAATGTCTTCTAGTGCAAAAATTCAACATAATTCAAGATAACTGGAACATGCATCTGGGTGACAAATTAAAAATCCTAAACCGAGCTAATGAAGAAAAAAAAAGCTTGAAAGAAAAATTCAAGAGCTTAAATGAATTCCATCTCTAAAAAAACTTGAGCAAATATTTGATAGCCAGCTAGAGACAGGCTCAGCTGAGCAAATACATGAACTAGTTCAATTAATGTCACTAAGTGATAAAGAATGTGAACAAAAGTTTTCTGAAAATAAGAGTTTTAGAGACAAATATTTTCCAGAACAAGTTCTCACTATAAAGGAACCTAAAACTGGAAAAGAGATCGCTTCAAAACCTATGACTGAAGATGAAAATTCTTCTGCAGAAGAAAATCCTAACAATAATAGTAGAACAAATCGGGCCAGCACTAGTTATACTAGCTACAAAAAGGAAAATACAGAATTTTCTTTGCCATATCACAAAGGCATGCCAAATTTCTAATAATGGGAATTCAACCGCAATTGACACCAATAAAAATGACTGTATCTTCGATTTTGGAAAAAGAAAAGAAGTTATAGATAAATGGAATACTGAGATTAGTCTCATTATCCAGTCCAATCCTGAAGAGTTCTCTAATGCTAAGGCATTATTATTATTGATAGAACACAAATCTTCAGGAATTATTCAAGACTTCATTAAAGGCACTGCTTGGAATGAAGATTTACATGGTGAAGATCTTTTTGATCAAATAATCAACGCCATGTATATGATGTTTTTAGGTCTTGATTTCCTCACAAACAAAGACCAATAAAATAAAAAATTGCTTGAAAAAACAGCACAAAATCTTACAAAAGAGTAATTATGTGATATATGCCTTTTAGATGATTTTTCATGCCTATTTGAGAAAAACTTATACAAGTTAAGTACGGGTGAATATCATTCCTGGATAGAAGCCTACTAAATGAAAATCCCCATTGTAGGAGAAAAAGCCAAAGAAAGATTGAATAAAGAGAAAAATCCTTTAACTATGCATTCTCTCGGATTTGCTACAAGGATTGCCACAGAAGAAATTACCGTTTATTGTGATTTCTCCAACAAACAAAAACAGTTAAAAGATTTAACAAAAATTTTTGCAGTAATTTAACCGAAATACCTCAATTATCCTTTGGTAATTGCCAATGGAAGGTAGTCTCTTTCGGATTAAAACAAGCACCTAGCATATTTCAAGACATATGTAGAATGCTTTAAGGGGATTAGAGGAACATCACTATTTTCATGTTTTATCAGTTTTAAAAACAATTGATAAATATGGAATTATTTTGTCAAAAAAGAAAGCAAATCTTTTTAAAACAAAGATTAATTTTATAGGTCTTAAAATAGATCAATGTACTCATTGCCCACAAAAACATATTTTGGAAAATTTACATAAATTTCCAGACACTTTAGAAGATAAAAAAACATCTACAAAGATTTCTTGGTGTTTTAACTTATGCAGAAAGCTACATTCCAAAGCATGCAGAGCTTAGAAAGCCGCTGTAGGTAAAATTAAAAAAAAAAAGATTACAAATGGGATTGGAAAGAATCCGATACAGACTATATTAGAAAGATAAAGAAAAACTTAAAAAGCTTTCCAAGACTTTATCTTCCAAAAGAAGAAAACTCCATTATAATTGAAACCGATGCCTCAAATGATGTCACACCCCATACCACGGCTTAGGCGTGTGACACCTATGTTGGTACCACAATTGTAAATAAATTAGAGTTACGTTTATTAGCGGAAGACTTTATAAACTTGTGGATTAAAAGTGTAATATTTATATGTACAAAAGACGGGATTTAAAAGTTTCCCGCTTAATGTTTTAAGATTAATTGTTTTACAAAAACCACCATTTACATTATATTATGTTTAAACAAAAGATCCGAGCCATCAGATATCTTTTAGTACTTCGTCACTCTAAGCGCTAACCTTGGTCACCTGCAAAATGTAAGAAAATACGTCAGCAACGAATGCTGGTGAATATGCTGACGCTAAAAATATTTTCTTTACTTAATCAAGTTAAAAAAATACAATTTATAAACTCAAGTCTCTATACACGGTTCCCCCAGTGAAACACCACAGCGTTTGACTAGTTGAGTGCCTATACGTATGGTCATACTCCCCGCAGGCGAGCGTAATTGTGACCAGGTGTGATGTGCCCACCACATATGAAAGGATCCAAACAAACGTAAACGATAGCCTGAGGCCAGTATTTATACCCTTGTTTATAAATTTTTTAGAGACACTTAGTCTCATGTAAAGTTTTTCATATAACACGTTGACTCATTTTGAAAACAAGTTTGTAAAAGTTGGGGCGTATTCACCTTCTAATTTGGATCGGCTTCAAACACCGTCCGAGGGACTTTCCAGTTGCCACCTATAGTACGAGTACAACCAATTATTAGTCGGATATACAATCTGGCTTAAGACCTTTAGTCTTATTTTATAAACTTTACCTCGATGATCCTTTAGTTCAAAATCTCTTTTACTTTAAAACCTTTAGTTTAAAAGTAATTTATAAACCTTTAGTTTATTTACCCTACGTTTCTTCTTCTCTAAGAAACGTATTCTTTTCTTTTCTTTAAGAATAGTTATTTATTACTTAAATAATATTTTCATAACAAAGAATATATATATATATATCACACACACACACACACACACATATATATATATATATAATATTCATAGTTTTATCTTTTATTCTTTCTTTGTTATGTTTTCTTTTATTTTATCGAGGTATCGAGTATAACCTCGACTTAAGGTTTAAGCCTTTATAATATTTTATTATTATTTTCATCGTTGTTATGCCTACCTTTATACGGCTTATAAACCCTAATTACTCGAGCAACACTCCAACGCCACCTTGTTTTCTCTATCTTCTTGACCAAACTTCTTTTCCCGTCACCCTTCTTTTAACAAGCCAAATGATAAAACCCAAAACTTCACCACTCGTCGGCACGCCTTTCGAGACCCATCGCCATGATATCGGAAAATAACAAACGCCTTCTTGGTCGATATGTTGGTGGAGGGTGGCACAAACTTCAAGGAAATGTTGGCACAAAAAATGATGAATCAGAACACGCTTATCGAGGTGGATTGATAATATGGATATGAGATTCTAGTGAGAGGTTAGAGAGAGATTGGAACACTGATTTTGGGATGAGATTTGTGAGATCCCGGACTTGCTATTTATAGGCAAAACTTGGAAGCCCTTCGCGATACGCGATGGCCTCCTGGGTACCCTTCGCGTATCGCGAAGTAGCCCAAGCCAGTCACCATATAGGTCTGCCACGTGGCAGACGGTGTGCCACGTGTGGACATGTGGCAGAACTTGTGCCAGAGGTGTCAGACCACGTCATCGCGATACGCGATGACGTAGCTTCAACGATGATCGCGTATCGTTGTTGACCCACTTCTAGAAGGTTTGACCAAGCCCTTCGCGATACGCGATTGGGTTGTCCTTTCGCCCGTCGCGTATCGCGATGGGAAATAAAATCAGAATTTTCATTTTAAACCTTAAGGTTTGGAATTTTGACATTTTTGATCCTTAGACTTTGGAAAGTTATTATTTTGAACTCAAAATTTTCTCGATGTTACATCCTCCCCACCTTGAAATAAATCTCGTCCTCGAGATTGCTTTACAAGAACAAGTGGGGGTATTTCTTTCTCATTTTCGATTCAAGTTCCCATGTATACTCGGGTCTTTTCGTGAGTCCCATTTAACTTTCACAATTTTTAATGTTCGTCTTTTCAATTTCTTTGTTTTCGAATCTTCTATTTAAATTGGTTTTTCAACAAAATTTAAGTTTTCATTTATTTCAACATCTTTTAAGGGCATTGATAGAGATTCGTCGGTCAAACATTTTCGCAGATTTAAAACATGGAATACATCGTGTATCCCTTGCATTTCCTCGGGTAGTCGCAAACGATATGCGACAGTACCAATTCGTTCGAGTACCTTGAAGGGTCCAACGAATCGAGGGCTTAGCTTTCCTTTCTTACCGAAGCAAACGACGCCTCTCCAAGGCGAGACTTTCAAAAGAATTTTGTCACCAACATTAAATTCCGACGGCTTACGATGGACATCGTCGTAACTCATTTGGCGATCACGTGCCGTCTTAAGCCTTTCTCGGATTTGAAGGATTTTGTCGGTGGTTTTGTAACATCACCGGAATTTTGAGCCAGAAGTGTCAACTTTCCAAAGTATAAGGATCAATTCTGCCAAAATTCCAAACTCCAGGGTTGAAAATGAAAAATATGTTTTCTTGTCTTATCGCGTTACGCGACCGGATAAAGGAAAAGCCCGTCGCGAGGGCTTGGTCAAAGTTTCTAGAAGTGGTCAACAGCGATACGCGATCGCTGTTGGACCTACGTCATCGCGTACCGCGATGACTTGGCCTGACACGTCTGACACCTTTTCACCACGTGTCCACACATGGCACACCGGTCATCACGTGTCCGACACGTGGCCACACATGGCATATCGTCCGCCACATCTTAACACGTGGCACAACGTCTGCCACGTGGCAACACGTGGCATACCTACTTTGTGACTCATTTGGGCTACGTCGCGCTACGCGACGGGGTCCTTGCTACCCATCGCGTACCAAGATGGGATCCAAGATTTTGCCTATAAATAGCAGCCTCAAGGATTTCATTTCCACACACCAAATTCAGATTATAACTCTCTCTCTAATCATCTCACTACATCTCGAAAATCGTGCCTTCAATCCATCTCGATAAACGTGCCCAAATCCTCGTTTTCCATGCCCTACCTCGATAAGCGTGCCATTTTCCGACGACGTGTATATCAAGAAGGTGATCCCGTACCGACGTCCCGATGATCATTTTGGAGTACATGTTGTGAAGTGTTGGTGCCTCGAGAAGCGTGCCGACAAGTGATTCGTTGACGTAAAGAAGTGTTGATCAAGTGGCGAGGAAGTGCTGCTCGAATCCTTAGGATTTTCAAAACGCCAACAAGGTGTGGCGTAATGTCAAATGAATATAATATAATAATATATTGAAGGCTTAAGCCCTAAGTCGAAATCATATTTAATACCTCGAGAATAAATGATATAACAAAGAAAGGAAATAAAGAAAGGAAATGTGTATATATATTTGAGTGATATATAATTCTTTATTATAACTATTATTATTATTTAAGTTTAATGAGTATTCATAAATAATAAAGAAAAGAATACGTTTCTTAAAGAAGAAGAAACGTAGGGTTTTATAATAAACTAAAGGTTTATAAACAATACTTTTAAACTAAAGGTTTTCAAGTAAACGATAATTGAACTAAAGGTTCATTGAGGTAAAATAAAGACTAAAGGTCTTAAGCCGGATTGTATATCCGACTAACAAATGGTTATACTCGTACTATAGGTGCGAGATAGCAAGAAAGAGAACTCAAGGACAGTGTTGGAAACCGATCCCGATCAAAGGTGAATACGCCCCACTTTTATAAACTTGTTTTCAAAAAAACAATTGTGTTATGTGTAAAACTTTACATGAGACCAAGTGTCTCTAAAAACATTATGAATAAGAGTAAAAGCCTAGCCCTCAGGCTGTAGTATACGTTTGTCTGGATCCTTACATATGTGGTTAAATGCGGTGGGCATATCGCACCACGCCTGGTCACGACCTCCGGCCACGATGGGCCGAACCAAATTATGTTCGAGTGAGAATGACCTTGTGTATATTTATGGTACCTAAGTACGTCGAAACACTGCGGTGTTTTGCTGGGGTGACCTAGTGTAGAGACTCGAGTTTATAATGATGTTGTTTTAACTTTGTTACTCCTAACCCAAGATGGGCCCAGGCTTGCATAACCCTCGAGGGGTGACAAAGTAAAAGAAAATATTTTTAGCGTCAGCATATTCACCAGCAATCATTGCTAACGTATTTTTATAACATTTTGCAGGTAACTAAGAATAGACTTAAAGGACGAAGGGCTCAAGAATCCGATGGCTCGGATATTTTGTTTAAATATTAAAATATGATGTTTTTGTTAAACTTATAAACAAGTAAATCTAAACGAGACTTTCGTCTCGTCTTTTTGTAATGTAAATATTTTAACTTTAAATCCACAGGTTTTATAAAGTCCTCCGCTAATAACCCGTAACTCTGATTTATATACACATGTGGTACCAACTGTTGAGTCGCACTTCTAGGCCTAATATGGGGGTGTGTCAGGTTGGTATCAGAGCCATCAATCTTTGCGAATTTGGTATCTTAAAACAATACCCAACCTTCGATCCAAGCATAGGAAAAATATCTTACTTGTTTATTTGAATAGGGATAAGATTGGCTGGTAACCCTTTCTTTCCCTCTCTACATTCTAAACCACCCATCAAGATGTCTTATGAAAAATTAATGGAGTATTATGATCGTGAAGCAAGAAGAGCAAGAAAATACTACAAGCTCCCAAAAGACGTCATGAGTGAAGATTACTTTGAGGCTTTCTTCAGCCGAGACCAATACATTGAACGTCCTAAACCAATATACTTCCCTGGAACTGAGCATTGTCCAATTAAATTACCCGATAGTCCACCACCACAATGAATCGAACCACCAAGACACTCAAGTTACCATCCACCAACAATGCCCATATACCATCCCTCTGAAATACCGACGTATCACCCATCGGCGATCCCGACTTATCAACCATCGGAAATACCGCAGTACATTCCCACTGGATACTTACCAAATCCGCACCCATCCTATGCCTTCCTTTCAAACCGACCAATAAAGGAAAAACCAAAATCCCCATCCTCCGACTGGATACAATGTCACTCCGATCAACGAAGGTGGCATACTGGAAGCTCCACTGCTCTCAAAGTCAACTCGCGACCCAACAACGGCGAAGTATCATCCCGCACACCAAGAATGAGGGTGATGATGCCTTACGAGAGTTTCAAAATGCCCGCAATGATCAACGAGACCACCCAATATATGGAAGAGGAAGAAGAGCCTATGGAGGAAGAAGAAGAGGACCCCGAAGAAGAGGAGGATCCTGTGGAAGAATCCGAACCGGAAGAAGAGCATCCCGACAATCCTAACGAGATATCAACATCCATGGATGTATCACTCACTTCCCACAACCAAAGCTACGGTTCCATCGATCCGTATGTTCAGTATCTTGAGAAGATCAAGAACCAAGCTTCGTCAAGCTTCCCACCATTTCAAGGTGTAATTCCAACTGAAGAAGAACAAGCCGATGAGATTCGTGAGCAAAACAAAGCTGCAAAGACTTTCTTCTACCTAGCATCTGACATGACTGAGGTCCCGTATCCTGAACCAATGAATCACTACGAGATGGTGACATTGGGTTACCGCGACCCACCTCCACAATATGGATACCCCGATGTTGTCCCGCAGTCATATGAAGAACACCTGGATCGTGCTTTGCACGAGACTGATGATTGGAGAAAGAAGGTGGTTGAGGAAGGGAAGAAAAAGAAGAAGATAGGAGAGAAGCTTCTTCACAAATGCAACAAGCTGACGAGGGTTGTTAAGAAGTTTTTGAAGGACTGAGATGATGGTGGTGATGGCGTGTTTCAAGAGATGAAGTGTATGTGTGTAATCTAGTTTGTGTGTAATGTGTTAAGTGATGTATGGATAAGAATATATATACATCGAGTATGAATGTATATATATATATGGTGTTGTAATAATCCTTGTATATACCTTGTATGGTATATATAAATGTTGAAGTAAAATGTGTGTTTAATAAAGAACATTCGTTAAAATTCAGATATAAAAGAATAAAAAGCAAAGATAATATGTCTCAACAAAGTAATAACTTTGAGGCTTCCCGAAAGGAAGCCGAAAAGCAAAAAGAAAAAGGAAAGGGACCCGAAAATGAACAAGAAGATCCAATCCCCGAAAAGTTTATGGATCGAATTCAAAAGATGATTAAGGATGCAGTTAGGGAAGAATCCATGGCTAGGTACCAATCTAGACAAACAAAACATTCACATTCGGTTAATCCTTCCCGAAAATCTGTTTCCAAACCGAGTTCTAGACCTTCACGAATGGATGAAAGTGTGCATGAATCGAACGCTGATGGTGGAGTTCATCAAGAATTCAAGAAACTCAAAATAGGTGGGTGTACGTTCAAGGACTTTAAGTACTATGGACCGAAGGAGTTCCATGGTGACAAGGGAGCTATCACGACTGTGAGGTGGCTTGAAGAGATGGAGACGATAGTAATTACAATCAAGTGTTCAAACGAATAGAAAATTCAGTATTCTGCCCTCATGTTTAAAGGCGAGGCCCTAGAATGGTAGAACACGTTGATCTTGAGTAAAGGAAGGGAGGTGTTGTATAACATGACACGGAACGAGTTCAAGGATTTGATGATGTCGAAATTCTGTCCGATGCATGAAACGGATCAAATCCAAACCAAATTCTTGGCTCACAAGGTTGTTGGAACAAAGCTTCGTGAGTATAACACGAAATTTCATGAGTACTGTCGTTTGGTTCCCCAGCTAGTTACCCCGGAATCCAGCAAAGTTACACGCTATATATGGGGACTACCACGAGAGATTCGTGACATGGTGAGGTCACACTTACCACAAACCGCTGACTCCGAGATGCTGTTGGCTGGGTACTTGATGGGCGGAATGATCCGCAATAAAGAAGAGGACAAGAAGGTCGCAACAACGCAAGACCCGAAGAAGGAAGGAAATACCCATTTCAAGAGTAAAGGAGTCGACCAATGAAGGTCTGGCTTCAACCCAGGCATCCCACAATGCAAGGTTTGTAAGAAATACCACAGGGGTCGGTGCAACCTAACTCCACGACTTTGTGAATCATGTCACAAACCCGGCCACGCCACGACCGACTGTTGGAAGAAGAAGACGACTTGCTACAATTGCAAGGAGATGGTACATCTCAGTTTCGAGTGCCCCAAGAATAAGCCGACGACTGGTGATGCGGCTGGTAGTGGTCAAAAGAACGAGCCCAAGAAGGGAAACGCAAGAGTTTTCGTCTTGGATACTAAGAAAGAGGCCGACATGCCGGAAACCATTACCGGTACGTTCCTTGTTAACAATGCCTATGCTAGAGTCTTGTTTGATTCAGGAGCCAATTTAAGTTTTATAGATTATAAATTATGTAGTCTATTAAACAAACCTTTAGTCAAACTTAATGAAGCTCTAAGAGTCGAGACCGCTAATGGCGAAATTATTAAAATCTTCGAAGCTTTAGAAAACAGAAAAATCTTATTAGCCGGTTACGTTTTACCTATTCACTTGCTACCTATGACTCTTGCAGGTTTTGATGTTGTGTTGGGTATGGATTGGTTATCCGACAACCATGCCCGTATCCTTTGCAATAGCAAGACCATTGAACTCCAATCCCCGGACAAACGAACTATTCGGATTGAAGGGGATAAAGACGCTGGCCAAGTTAGCCTAATCTCTATGATAAGGGCTAACAAATGTTTGAATCAAGGATGCTTAGCATTCATGGCCTACGTCACCGAGGAATCAAAACCCAAAGAAATCAAAGACGTTCCTGTAGTTTCCGATTTTGCCGATGTCTTTCTTGATGAACTTCCCGACATTCCTCCCGATCGTGAAGTAGAATTTAGGATCGATCTTATTCCTGGAACTTCTCCGATCACCAAAGCTCCGTATCGCCTTGCACCAACCGAGATGAAAGAATTAAAGAAACAACTTGACGAGCTTCTCGATAAAGGATTCATACGACCAAGTTCATCACCATGGGGAGCGCCAATACTTTTTATCAAGAAGAAGGATGGATCCATGCAAATGTGCATCGACTACCGAGCTCTCAACAAAGTTACAATCAATAACCGATATCCACTTCCACGAATTGATGATCTGTTCGACCAACTTCAAGGTGCTAGCTTCTTTTCCAAAATTGATCTTCGTTCCAGCTATCATCAACTCAAGGTTCAATCCGAAGATATCCCTAAAACCGCGTTTCGAACAAGGTACAGCCATTATGAGTTCACCATTATGCCATTGGGACTTACTAATGCGCCGGCTGCGTTCATGGACACGATGAATCGTATTTGTAAGCCTTACTTAGATAAATTTGTGATCGTATTCATCGACGACATTTAATTTACTCTAAGTCTAAGGCTGATCATGAAAATCACCTTCCAACGTTACTTGAAATTCTTAGGACCGAGAATTTGTACGCCAAATTCTCGAAATGCGAGTTCTGGTTACACGAGGTGCAATTTCTTGGTCATATTATCAACGTCAATGGTATTCAAGTGGACCCCACTATGATTGAAGCTATCTCTAAGTGGGAGATCCCAAAGTCGCCAACCGAGATTCGAAGCTTCTTGGATTGGCCGGCTGTTATCGAAGGTTTATCTAAAACTTTTCACGAATCGCTGTCCCCCTAACCTCCTTGACTCGAAAGAATATCAAATACGAATGGGGAACAAAGCAACAAGAGGCGTTCGATATACTTAAACAAAAGCTTACCCAAGCTCCTATACTGGCCTTGCCAGAAGGTATTAAAGATTTAGTTGTCTTTTGCGATGCATCTCATTCCGGCTTGGGATGTGTATTGATGCAACGAAAGAAAGTAATCCCTTACACCTCTCGTCAATTGAAAGTACACGAGAAGAATTATACGACTCACGATCTAGAATTATGCGCCATAATCTTTGCACTTAAGATATGGACACACTATCTCTATGGAGTAATATTTACCGTGTACACTGATCATAAGAGCTTAAAGCACATCTTTGATAAAAAGGAGCTCAACATGCGCCAACGACGCTGGATGGAGACTCTCAATGACTATGACTGCGAAATAGTTTATCATGAAGGTAAAGCCAACGTTGTGGCTGATGCCTTAAGTCATAAAGAGCACGAAAAGCCAAAAAAGATTCCGAGCGTTGAGGCTAGAATTACAAGTCGATCTCTTCGTGCAAATCAAATCCGAACAAACACAAGCGATTAATGAAAACCAAATCTCCGACGAAAAATGTAACGGCACCATTGACTCGTTGGTCAAAGGTGACGGTGGTATCCTTAGACTCGGAAATAGAATTTGGGTACCAATCGTTGGGGACTTGCGTGAGAAAATCTTGGACGAAGCTCATAAGTCGAAATACATGATGCATCCCAGGAGCGACAAAATGTACCATAACCTAAAAGTAAACTATTGGTGGAATGGGATGAAAAGGAATGTCGCTTCGCATGTTGCGAAATGCTTAACATGTTTGAAAGTCAAGGCTGAACACCAAAAGCCTTCGGGATTGCTTCAGTAACCCGAACTTCCCATATGGAAGTGGGAGTTGATTACTATGGATTTCATTACTAAACTTCCTAAAATGACTCGACAAAATAATGCAATCTAGGTGATTGTGGATCGATTAACAAAGTCCGCACACTTCATACCTATTAATGAGTCGTACTCAATGGACAAACTAGCTCGAATCTATGTTAACAACATCGTCGCTTTGTACGGAGTACCACTGTCCATAATTTCTGACCAAGACAGTCGTTTCACGTTTCATTTTTGGAATAGCTTCCAACAAGCGCTTGGTACGAAACTAAACCTTAGCACTGCCTATCACCCAAAAAATGATGGGCAAAGCGAAAGGACAATTCAAACGTTGGAAAATATGCTCCGCGCATGTGTGATAGACTTAGGTGGAAGTTGGGATGACCACTTACCTCTAATGGAATTCTCGTATAACAATAGCTATCACACGAGCATTCAAGCCGCACCATTCGAGGCTTTATATGGTCAAATATGTAGGACGCCCGTGTGCTGGTTTGAAATCGGAGATAATCAATTATATGGATCCGAAATAGTCCAAGAAACCACCGACAAAGTTATTCAAATCCGAGAACGACTTAAGACGGCACGTGATCACCAAAAGAGTTACGCCGATGTCCGTCGTAAGCCGTTAGAGTTCAATGTTGGTGACAAAGTACTTTTGAAAGTCTCGCCATGGAAAAGCGTAGTCCAATTCGGCAAGAAAGGAAAATTAAGTCATCTATTCGTTGGACCTTAGAGGTACTCGAACGAATTGGTACCGTCGTATACCGCTTGCGACTACCCAAGGAAATGCAAGGGATACACGACGTATTCCATATCTCAAATCTGCGAAAATGTCTAGCCGACGAATCTCTAGCGATGCCGTTAAAAGATGTTGAAATTAACGAGAACTTAAAATTTGTAGAACGTCCAATCCAAATCGAAGATTCAAAATTATAGAAACTTAAAAGACGAACCTTGAAAATCGTGAAAGTAAAATGGGATTCCCGACGAGGACCCGAGTATACTTGGGAACTCGAGTCCGAAATAAAAAAGAAATACCCCCGCTTATTCTCTCGAAGCAATCTCGAGGACGAGATTTATTTCAAGGTGGGGAGGATGTAACATCATGGGAATTTTGAGCCAAAAGTGTCAACTTTCCAAAGTATAGGGATCAATTCTGCCAAAATTCCAAACTCCAAGGTTGAAAACGAAAAATATGTTTTCTTGTCTTATCGCGTTACGCGACCGGAAAAAGGATAAGCCCGTCGAGTACCGCGACGGGGCTTGGTCAAAGTTTCTAGAAGTGGTCAACAGCGATACGCGATCGCTGTTGGACCTACGTCATCGCGTGCCGCGATGACGTGGCCTGACGTCTGACACCGTTTCCCCCACGTGTCCACACGTGGAACACCGGTCGCCACGTGTCCCGAAACGTGGCCACACGTGGCAAGTCGCCCGCCACGTGTTAACACGTGGCACAGCGTCTGCCACGTGGCAGACCTACGTTGTGGTACCCGTCGCGTACCGCGATGGGATCCAAGATTTTGCCTATAAATAGCAGCCTCCGGGATTTCATTTCCACACACCAAATTCAGATTATAACTCTCTCTCCAAACATCTCACTGCATCTCGAAAATCGTGCCTTCGATCCATCTCGATTAACGTGCCCAAATCCTCGTTTTCCGTGCCCTACCTCGATAAGCGTGCCATTTTTCGACGACATGTATATCAAGAAGGTGATCTCGTACTGACGCCCCGACGATCATTTTGGAGTACATGCCGTGAAGTGTTGGTGCCTCGAGATGCGTGCCGACAAGTGATTCGTTGACGTAAAGAAGTGTTGATCAAGTGGCGAGGGAGTGCTGCTCGAATCCTTAGGATTTCCAAAACCCCAACAAGATTAGGCGTAATGTCAAATGAATATAATATAATATTATATTGAAGGCTTAAGCCCTAAGTCGAAATCATATTAAATACCTCAATATAATATTATATTGAAGGCTTAAGCCCTAAGGTGAATACGCCCCACTTTTATAAACTTGTTTTCAAACAAACAATTGTGTTATGTGTAAAACTTTACATGGGACCAAGTGTCTCTAAAAACATTATGAATAAGAGTAAAAAGCCTAGCCCTCAGGCTGTAGTATACGTTTGTCTGGATCCTTACATATGTGGTTAAATGCGGTGGGCACATTGCACCACGCCTGGTCACGACCTCCAGCCACGATGGGCCGAACCAAAGTATGTTCGAGTGAGAATGACCTTGTGTATATTTATGGTACCTAAGTACGTCGAAACGCTGTGGTGTTTTGCTGGGGTGACCTAGTGTAGAGACTTGAGTTTATAATGATGTTGTTTTAACTTTGTTACTCCTAAGCCAAGATGGGTCGAGGCTTGCGTAACCCTCGAGGGGTGACAAAGTAAAAGAAAATATTTTTAGCGTCAGCATATTCACCAGCAATCATTACTGACGTATTTTTATAACATTTTGCAGGTAACCAATAATAGACTTAAGGACGAAGGGCTCAAGAATCCAATGGCTCGGATATTTTGTTTAAATATTAAAATATGATGTTTTTGTTAAACTTATAAACAAGTAAATCTAAACAAGACTTTCGTCTCGTCTTTTTGTAATGTAAATATTTTAACTTTAAATCCACAGGTTTTATAAAGTCTTCCGTTATAACCCGTAACTCTGATTTATATACAAATGTGGTACCAACTGTTGAGTCGCACTCCTAGGCCTAAGATGGGGGTGTGTCAGGTTTCTTGGACTATCTCGGATCCAGATAATTGGTTGTCTCCAGTTTCAGACCAACACACGGGCGTTTTACATTTACGACCATATAACGCCTCGAATGGTGCGGCTTGAATACTTGTGTGATAACTATTGTTATACAAAAATTCCATTAGGGGTAAGTGGTCATCCCAACTTCCATCTAAATCTATCACACAAGCACGGAGCATGTCGTCCAACGTTTGAATTGTCCTTTCGCTTTTCCCATCAGTCTGTGGATGATAGGCGGTGCTAAGATTTAGCTTTGTGCCTAAGGCTTGTTGGAAGCTCTTCCAGAAATGAGACGTAAAACGACTGTCTCGATCAAAGATTATAGACAGTGGTACTCCGTGCAAAGCCACAATGTTGTTTACATAAATACGCGCTAGTCTATCCATTGAGTACGATTCATTGATGGGTCTGAAGTGTGTGGATTTTGTCAATCGATCCACGATAACCCATATTGCATTGTGTTGTCGAGTCATTTTAGGGAGTTTAGTAATGAAATCCATGGTGATTAACTCCCACTTCTATACGGGAAGTTCGAGTTGCTGGAGCAATCCCGAAGGCTTTTGGTGTTCAGCCTTGACTTTCAAACAAGTTATACATTTCACAACATGCGAAGTGATGTCCTTTTTCATCCCATTCCACCAGTAGTTTGGTTTGAGATTTTGATACATTTTGTCACTGCCGGGGTGCATCATGTACTTGGACTTATGAGTTTCATTCAAAATTTTCTCACGCAAATCTCCAATTGTTGGTACCCAAATCTTATTTCCGAGTCTAAGGATACCATCGTCACCCTTAACTAGTAAGTCAATGGTGTCGTTGCGTTTTTCGTCGGAGATCTTGTTTTCATTGATCGCTTGAGTTTGGGCGGATTTGATTTGTTCGAGAATATCGATTTGAAGTTCTAGATGCAACGCTCGGACTCATTTTGGCTTCTCATGTTCCTTGCGACTTAAAGCATCAGCCACGACGTTGGCTTTGCCTTCATGATAAACGATCTCGCAGTCGTAGTCGTTGATAGTTTCCATCCATCATCGTTGGCGCATGTTAAGCTCTTTTTGATCGAAGATATGCTTTAAGCTTTTATGATCGGTATACACGATAAACTTTACTCCATAGAGATAGTGCTTCCATATCTTAAGTGCAAAGATTATGGCGCCTAACTATAGATCGTGAGTTGTGTAGTTCTTTTCATGTACCTTGA
>NW_027506491.1:0-64052 GCF_021521415.1 Bidens hawaiensis
AGACGGAGGCAGAGAGGAGGCGGCAGAGAGAGCAAGGAGCAAGAGAACAGGAGAGATTAAGTGTTTTGTGTGTGTAGTGTTATGAAAATATTATTATTATTTATAGAGAAACCCTAGGGAACACAATCCCTAGAAAAGGGGAAAAAGATCTCAAAAAGCAAAAGATTCCAAAAGCAAAAGATATCAAAAGATATGGCAAGCAGGGAAAAAGAGAAAAAGGCTGACAGGGAACAGTAAAAAGCATGGGCGGATCAGAAAAAGGTACTGGTCAAGCATGGAAAAAGCAGATCTCAAAAGATAATGTCAGTCACTTTTTCTGCCAACCAATGGGGTTGGTGCGCATGCTGCGCCGAAAGTGGCTTTTCAGACATAAAGCAGATTAGGTCAACAGCACAAAAGATAAGACAACACAAAAGCAAACGGCTAGATTAAACAGAAAGAAAACTCAAAGGGTTTAGCGCGAGAAAGCTCGAGCGCGAAGGCAGACAGAGAAGGTCAAGAGAAGCGCGAGCGCGAAGGCAGACGGAACCAACCTTAACGCGTCGCGGAAAGAACTACATTTCTAAGCGCGCCGCGGGAAGAATCACATTTCTTAGCGCGCCGCGGGGAGGAACTAAAATTCCTAGCGCGCCGCGGGAAGAACTATAATTTCTTTCGCGCGTCGAGGGATTGAACTACGATTCTTAGCGCGCTTGCGAGAAGAACTACAAATCCTTAGCGCGTCGCGGGGAAGAACTACCGTTCTTAGCGCGCTGCGAGAAGAATTACAATTCTTAGCGCGCTGCGAGAAGAGTTCGTCTCGCGTATCGCTGTAACAGGTGGTCTTCACGCAGGATTCCTTGTAAGGGGTCTGGCGCGTGGAGCTGCGCAGACAACCTTAGGCGGGAAAGAACAAAGGACAAGCAAAGAGTAAGAAGAAAAAGAGGGAGACAAGGCGTAAGGGCGGGACGGCGACAAGAGGGAAAAGAAGGCGGAAAGAGAGAAGGAGAGGGAAAGAGGCGGGAAGGAAAATATATATTATTATTAAAAGTAAAAATATAAGTATAAATAAATATTAAATCATAAAAGAAAAGAGATCGAATCAGAGAAACGGGGTACCTGGGTCGGGTCGGAATCGGGCAGATGTCACAGCGAAAACCCTTCACATACCTAGCACTCCGCAGGGAATTGAAACCAATAAGGATCTTCTGGGCCATACTTGCGGAAACGGGAATAACATCCCCGCATAGTGGGAACGTCGAGAACTAGATTGTTTGAAGCTTCAAGATGGAATTGGTTGTTTTAACATAATTGATCACTATGTTCAAAACTACCAAAACCTCATGGAGAATCTACACAAGTGGAACTCAACGCTCCTGACTTGCGGAGGAGGTTACACACCTACCCCGCATCATACCCAAAGATCAAGCAGAAAAGTCGGGAATTTCTGCGTGACATTAGGAAAACCGCGGGAAGAATCCCCACGGACAACCTTAAAACCAAATACTTTTCAAAACCCCTTGATTAAGTCCAAAGCTCACCTCACTTATTAACAATTCATGAGAAGAACATTGGACTGGGGGGGACTTGAAGAGGTAGGTCCCAGCAGAGCCCAGTTGGACCCGTAAGACTCACCTTGAAGAGGGACGTTTTCGCAAGGACCAACTGGTTCCGCATGACCCACCATGCTCAGAGATGAAGACCTTACGCGCAGTACGCCAGCTGTTCCCGCAGGGAAAGCCTCCCAATGGTGAAGTATCCCGCCTGTCCCCGCAGCTGCGGATACAAGCCATCAGGGAAGGCTACCCGCACTAATAGCAAGGCTACACGCACAAGGCACTCAATAATTCAGTGTCACCTGAAGGAATGAGCAAGGCGGGAATACTCCCGCCCAAATGAGCCAGTCTGTATGCTTCTGGAAGATCTTTTGTACTATACCTGCCAAGGTATGGACAAAATAGACAAGATCTGACCAAAGCAGCCCATGAACCAATCACAGGGTGACAGCTCACCGACAAACAGTACGAGGAGCATGCTCTAGTACTGTTTGTCACTATTAGCCGCTGCCTACTCACCAACCCTTGTCGCAGCACGCACATAGCCTGCAGTTGGTGGAAAGGGAACAGTACACAGCCGGTCTTGTCACTATCAGCCGCTGCCTACCCACCAACCAGCATGGCACGTGCGTAGCCCATAGTTGGTAGAACAGGAATATTATACAGCTGGCTGTACCTGCTTGGAAACCTACCTTCGGCTATAAATACTCCAACACCTTTGGAACGGTAATGATCATCTGGTATTTTACCTTCACTAGCTATTTCTCTCAATATACACTTATATTCAGAGCAATCTAGTCTGATTCTCACGCCGGAGGGTGGGTCACAAGAAGGAACCCCCCCCCCTTCTCAGTGACGAGCTCACGGTGTCGGTTTTGCAGGTCATCTGAAGAACATCCTTCTTTGCTGGACCTAACCCTCGTGGGAAACATTACTTAACCCCCAGATTATCCGTAATCTGCCCGGGGTACATTAGTGTTTCTTCAAATCTCTTTTTAAAAACTTTTGCATGTGATCTCTCTTAATGTTTGTAGCGGCAAATCCACAAGCGTGCTTCATTTTAGATATATGTTTCGTAAACGTACAACTCAGTACGTATATTAGTACGTATATAAGCTTTCATATCTATAAATAATATTACGATATGTTTATTTCATATATACGTTTTTTGATTATTTTGTAACTATAAATATTTAATAACTATTTTAGATTATAAATTAATTGTCTTATATTGATTTTTGAACAATTGGAACCTCACGATCAATGCTGCTCAAACAATTGCATGACCTGCACAATCCGACTTGATCTTCGATAAATAAATTAAAGGCTTGACTCGTTCAATTCATGGATTAGAAGGGGTTTGCTCAGTCGGTACCTGGTCAAATAATCTTTTACACTAATGAAAGTTATATATACAATCAACTAAAATATTAGAGATTTTAGTGTCACCCAATCATTTTTATTTAGTCAGGAATTACTAAAGTCCGAAAAATCTAAATAAACTTCAACACGAGTTAGAAAGTGAGTTAGAAAGTGTAGAGCCCACGTATCTTGTGATGTGGTTCTAACATTAATCGTTGGTCAAAGAAAATAGACGGAAACCAGATTAGATATTTAGAGAGATAACAAGAATATTACTTCATATTTTCCATTCCTCTCAAAAAACAAATGCTAACAAGCTATAAATAACCTTACATAGTAAACTACCCACTACTTAACAACTACCCACTAACTAAACAAATAACCTACCACTAATTTAATCAAAAGAAAATGCATGTAACCAAAACTACTAGAAATCCACGTTGTGTTCATGTGCATGGATGTGACACATAACATCTTGATTTTTGACATCAACGGACAAGAGGATTTAAGAAGAAAACACCCTTGGCGGGGTCCAAGGGTTGAGCCTCTAATGGGGACTTGTTGCATATATACCCATTCAACAAGTGACACCCACATCAAGTGAAGAGTAACATGCTTCTAGAAATGGCTTATAGTATGCATGGTTGATGGAAACATAGTAGAAATTTGTCCATTAATAGTCCTCATTAACTACTTGATCAACTAAGCTATCAATAAATTTTTTTGAAGCGCTGATGATCAATCATCAACTGTAACTCCATACTGTTGACATACGGAATTTATTACAAGTAACTAAGTTACTGCTAATAGTAAACGATTACTTTAAATAGCTACCAACCCTTTAATCGTCAAATTGATACACTCCTTCATGAATTATTATGTCTTTACCTACATGTTGAGATGGTTCACAACTTATAAAACAAATTCTTTGGTTTATTTCAACCTACAAGTCGTCAATCTCTGTATGGTGGAAAGATTTTGAGCCTTCAAAGAATATACATTTTGTAAGAGACAGATTGGTTGAACTCTATTTTAGGGTTGTAGGTGTCTAATTTGATACTCAATATTCTTATTTTAGGATTTTCGTAACATATATAAGTGATAAAAATGGCAACAGTTTCAGATGACACTTACGATAGTTACAGTACTTATGAAGAGCTTGAGCTTTTCACAAAAGCCGTTTAAAAAGTATGTAAACACATGTGTGAACCAACAATATGCGCTCATTGGCAAACATTCATATCCGGTCTTAAAACCAAAATAGTTTATCAAAACTATAGTTTATGCATACATAAATTATAGGAATTATAGGTGGTCAATTACATACATCGATGCACTTCCCGATTACATGAAGATGATATACAAAATGCTTTTGGATACTTACGGTGAAATTTAGGATATCATGGCAAGTGAAGGAAAAGCATACCAAGCTTGCTATGCCAAAGAGGTGGTGTAGGTCCCAAAATGATTTTGCGCTTGATAAAGGTTCGAGATGGGTGCGGTGAAATCAAATGACCGAACAAAATAATATAAATATAATAAAGATAGTGGATGATCTCGTTGTTGGTTTCAAAGATTACGTATTTGATAAACAAACCGACCCCACCCAAGGTGAGCTCCCATTGGGTGGGTGATTTACACCACACAAAACACACACATAAAATAGAAATACAAGTCTCTATTTATAGCTAAACATAACATATTCTAGAAGCCTTATCCCTTTGAAACTAAACGTGCGCCCCGAAGCTCTTGTTTCGTGTTTGGTTTCCTCGTTGGCTTTAATTATTAACTTGACCATTAAATATATAACGGTTTTCGTAATTTGATATCGCAATTCATAACTTTTTGGCCTTACAATCACTCACCCCCTTGACTTATGATATCAAAAACTTTGTCGGATCATATCTCGCATCTTCACTAATCAATCTGATAAAGCCGAAGCCTCTTCAATCACCCCTTAAAGGTATGATCCACCTAATTCATTCATGAGGGAGTTATCGCTTCTTTATCTATCTCGGATCTTCAAGTAGTATAGGTTTAGAAGAACTATCGGGGACAATGATCAAATGACAAATCTTATTATTTCCCTTTTAAGCGCTTTTAACATAATATAGAAATTATATGCTTTGAACACGGTCCAACAACAACGAAAACCCAAACGTACTTGACTTTCTTTAGTTGGTCAACCCCGAACAATAATTATTTCACGGCCCAAATAAGTATATCCACCTTGGAAATCCATCTAGTCATAATTAGCCCATTGCAAATTTGTTGAAAGCCCAATAAAATACTAACTAGAACCAGCCCAAAAAAATAAGTCGGGCCTCATGTCTTCATCCATCACCTAGCCCACAACAACAAAAATGTAAGCATGCGTTTTTTTTTTTAAGAAAAACAAACCCTTGGATATCTAATATTAACTCAAACCCAAGCAACACAAGTCAGCCGCCATCATTACAGCCGGTCACCGGCTCCGCATTTGCCGGAATGTCGGGCTCCGGCCAGGCACCCATCAGAAGCCGCCACATACACATCAAAACTACTCATTACAGCCACATGTCACCGTCTTTGTCTCATCCTCCATCTTCAACATACAAAACACACATAAAATAGAAATACAAGTCCCTATTTATAGCTAAACATAACATATTCTAGAAGCCTTATCCCGTTGAAACTAAACGTGCGTCCCGAAGCTCTCGTTTCATGTCCGGTTTCCTCGTCGGCTTTAATCATTAACTTGACCACTAAATATATAACGGGTTTCGTAATTTGATATCGCAAATCATAACTTTTTGACTTACAAGTGGTTTGTTTCAGTTTCTTTGTGTTTGTAATATTACGTTTATACATAAAATGTTACGTGCCATTTCTCTTATGTAGATGAAAGAGCCGAGTAATACTACATGACTGAAGCAAATTGGATAAATGAGGCATATGTACCAACACTGAGGAACATGAATAAATTTCGTGCATAACTGCCGACTACAAAATGCTTACAACATCAAGTTTATGGGCATGGGTAAGACAGTCACATAAGAAGCTTTTAAATGGGCTCTTAGCTTTCCCTCGCTTGTAAAAGCTACATATGTGATTAGTAGGATTATGGATGATATTGTCGGTCACAAGGTATATAAAAAATTGATCTTTCTTCTAGCGTAATTCTGATAAGATCAATAATAAAATTAATGAACAAAACTGTTGGGGGAAGGGAAATGAAAGCACGTTGTATTGACTATTGAATATGATGTGAAAAAGGAATATGCCTATGATTTGTTGACGCAAAGAGTAGAAGATGCATGGAAGGATATGAACCGTGAATTGCTTATATGTAAAGACATTTCCATGGCTCTTAAAATGTGTGTAGGTACCGCAACCGGAATCGACAAACGAACAGATTTGTTCTTGATAAACGTGCGAGACAAGTGCGGTAAATCAAACGATCGAACAAAATATAAATATAGAGGATAGTGAACGATCTCATTATCGGTAAAAGATTAATACATTAAACGGAACGACCCCACCCATGGTGAGCTCCTATTGGGTGGTTGATTTACACCATACAAACACACACACACAAACATGATATACAAGTGACATATTTATAGCTTAACACAATACAAATAAACTAGAAGATTTTCTCCCCAGAGAAGCTAAACGCTTGCATCGAAGCTCTCGTCTCGTATCCGGATATCCCGCTCACCTTAATTATTAACTTGACCATGAATATATTACGAGTTTCTCCTTTTGATATCGCAAGTCATAAATTATTGCCTTACAATCAACCCCTTGACCTTTGATATCAAAACTTTGTTGAACCGTGTCTCACATCTTCACGAATCACCTGATAAACCGAAGCCTCTTCGTTTCAATTTCCCCCTCAAGGTATAACCCACCTAAATTAATTCATAAAGGAGTTCTCGCTTCTTTATACATTCTCCTGGATCTTAAGCAATATAGGTTGAGAAGACTCGAATATCCACAAATTGATCTCGAAATACCGGCTTCAATGGTCGAATGTCAAAGCTTATTAATATAGAAATAACTAGCTTTGAACACGGTCAAACAATGGCAAAACCCGATTCATTTTGACTTTCTTCAGTTTGGTCAATCCAAACATATAATTATTTCTCGGCCAAAAAATATCTTGCAAACATGTGGCTCGGTTCACAATTTCTTGTAATAATCAAACCAAGTGTCCAATAGAATTTCTTTGTTTGAACATGCCCAAATAAAATACTTTAGAAACTCATGATTTGTGTGATTAAATTCTGGCCCATACACATGAAGTAAACTGGCCAAACAAAAATATTGGCCCAAATCTCATTTTAAGCCCAAATTCATTTCTTTAAAATTTAGGGCACAAAAGAAATTGAACCTGTTATGTTATGAAACAGCAGCCAACAACCTTACCAACCACGGTGACCGGTGGCGGAAAACCAATTACCGGTTACCGGCTGCCGGAAATCGGATTCCGGCCACCACATCTGCCGTCATCTTCATCTTTAACCATGAATCGCCGGAAAAAATCGTTCCAACGGGAGAACTGAGCCCCAATAGTTATTGTGAACCCTCTGATACTAGACCCCACTGTTAGAGGTGCACAAATCGGTTTTTTTAAAAAAACCGGTTCGGTTATTAACCGGACCGGTTTTTTTCGTCCAGGAAAAAAACCGGTTCGGTTAATAACCGGACCGGTTAATAACCGGTTTTTGTGTATGAAAACCATAACCGGTCAAACCGGTTAGGACCGGTTTGGGAACCGGTTAGAACCGGTTAATAAACCGGTTTTTTTATTAACCGGTTTTTTAATAACCGGTCTAACCGGTTAACCGGTTTTTTTTTTTTTTTTTTTTTTTAAATAACCATTATTTTTTCACAGTATAAACAAACCGGTAACTACAAGGCAAACCGGTAACTACAAGCATTAAATCGTTATCGCATATTCGTAACTCAAAAATACATAACTTTCATTTATAGCTTTTACATTAAAAATACAAACATTAAATCGTTATCGCATATTCGTAACTCAAAAATACAAACATTAAAGAATGCTTAGACACGATTACATTAACAACTTGCTGTTTCTTACTCATTATTTTCATCGCTACCCGATCCCGAGCTATTCCTTAGGTAATCGTCGTACGCGGCTTCTTCATCGGTCATTGGTTGAGTGTGTCCTTGATTGACCTCGTCTTCATACAAGCCCGCCTCATAGTCCATTTCCCCCTCGAGTGAGCGTTGATGTTGTGCCCTATCTAAAGAGTCCAAGTAATCCTTGTAGCAAATAGACATCTCTACAGCTGGTGGAGTGAGTCGAGTCCTCCTAATCGATATAACCCTGCCAGAAACAGAAAAAGCAGACTCCGAAGCTACCGTGGAAGCTTGGACCGTTAGTAAATCTTTGGCCATGGCGGCGAGGATCGGAAACTCATCCTCCTTACCTCTCCACCAAGCCAGCAAATCAAGACTTCTAAATTCATCTGGAGTCATGTGTTTCACAAAGTTGGTACCACCATACCTTCCAAGTTCACTGCTTGGGGTGTTTACCTTTTGACGTTTACCGGCGTCTTCCCAAATCATGTAGTACATCCCCATTTCAAGGTCGGTTTGGGATTGGGATTGGGCAACAGCTCTTAACGAGTCATGAATTTGGGAAGACGACCCGTATTTTGTAAGGTAAACATCATACATGTTAGACAAGGTGGTGTTGAAAGCATTCTTTAAAGTTTGGTTATAATAGGGGTTTTGATCGTCGTTTAACTCTAGCTCATCACAAATTTTTTCTATTAAAGCTTCAACACCACCAACATTTATGCAAGGGTTTAACGCAGCAGCACATGTCAAAACAGCGGGTAGTTGTTGAAATATTTTCTAAATTTTTCTTTCATTTTTACACCCATATCAAAATAAGGTGCACCCCTACAATGAAGTTCACTCAACTTTGTGCACATGACCGCAATTTTTGGTAAAGCAATGGGGCTTGTTGGATAGTAAACCCCGGATAAACTAGTTGTGCAAGATTTAAAAATTTGAAGGACCTCCGTAACGATCTCAATCAATAACCAGTTTCTAGGATCGTACGGTGCACATTTACCCCTACTTGACATTATTTGATGAAATGCAATTAGTGATTCTTTTTGTTGGATGGCTTTCTCAAACATATCACAAGTCGAGTTCCATCTTGTTGGACAATCCCAATTGGGCCCCAACCATTGACAATTAGCTTCATCACAAAATTTTTTGTATCTTGAAAATGTTTTATTGTTGCTAAAAACATCTCGTAACATTCTTTTAAAATTGTTTCTTTGCGTTTCGATCACGTTTAACCCATCTTGCACGGCCAAGTTGATAATATGTGCAATGCATCGGCTATGAAAAAACGCTCCATCACAAATAGGTTTATACTTTAATTTTAAATGGCCAACCGCGGCCGTATTGTTGGACGCGTTATCAAACGAAATTGAAAAGATTTTATCTTCAATCTTGTATTGTCGAATGACTTTATCCAAGAGTTTAAAAATATTTCTACCCGTGTGCGGGTAATCAAACAATTGAAACGCAACGGTTCGTTTCATCATTTGCCACGACCCGGGGTCAACCCAATGAGCCGTCACACAAATGTATGAGTCGGGCGAACCATTAGGTACCGACCACACATCCGTTGTTAAGTTTACACCAGTTTGTAAGTTTGAAAAGTATGAAATTAGTTCGGATTTAGCGTTTTTCCAAGCTTTAAGACAATCTCTTCTAAGGGTCGAACGACTTACGTGTTGGTAGCGTGGTTGAACATACTTTTGCATCATTTCCGTGAATTGAGGGTTGTCGAAGTGGTTGAAAGGAAGTGTATTTTGAATCACAAAGTTTGAAAACTTTTGACGTACCGCTTCAAGGTCGTACGTAAACACCGTTCCTTGATTCGTCATCTCCGGCTGCGAACTACTTCCCGATTCGTCCTTCAAGGCCTTGCAAAAGGGCCTTTGTACATGCGCTCTTAAAGTGGAGTTTGCATCTTTGCCATAAAACTTCAAACAATGTTTGCATCGAGCTTTTTGGGTACCGTTAGACATTTCGCATAGGTCGAAATGTTGCCAAACATCTTGGTTTCGTTTCGTGGGGATGACCCGAACGACCGTTTCTCCCGTGTTCGAGGCACCCATGTTGACGGATGAAGTAGCACTTTGGGAGGCCATGATAATCGACTACGAAATAAGAGCGTATGGAGTGGTAATGTGGTATAATTGAGCGTGAGATAACAAAATAATCGCGTATGTAATAAACGTTTAGAGCGTTTGGAGTTGTATAATCGAGTGTGATCTAACCAATACCCAACCTAAGCTATATATAGATGTTTGTGGGGGTAAAATGGGGAGAAAAAAAAAACGGTCAAAAATTATAAAAAACGGCTATATGGCCGTTACTCAACGGGAAAAAAACCGGTTTTTAACCGGTTAACCGGTTTTTTTATAACGGTCAAAAACCGGTTTATAAAAAAACCGGTTAACCGGTTTTTTAAAAAACCGGTTATTAAAAAAACCGGTTTTTTAATAACCGGTTATTAAAAAAACCGGTTTTTTTTATAACCGGTTATAAAACCGGTTTTGGCTCCAAATTGTGTAACCGATATATAAACCGCCGGTTTGTAAACCGGTCAAACCGGTTTACAAAAAACCGGTTTTCTTAAAAACCGGTTTCCGGTTTAAACCGGCAAACCGGTTCGAGGACCGGTTTTTTTGACCACCTCTACCCACTGTGCATCACCTCTACAGGTGACCGGAGACACTTCCGGCCGTCGCCATTTTCCACCATTAACCATGCCGAGAACACCATCTGAGGTCACATAGCTGGAGAACTATGTTCTTATCAGTCACCACCGTGCCACCCCACCGGAAATGGTGTTCTCATCCGTCGCCGGTCAACCACTTCCGGAAAACCGACAACCAACGGTAGGGCTGTGCAACGGTTCAGAACCGCGAGAACCGAACCGGAACCAGAACCGAAACTGACTAAAAGTTAGAACCAGAACCGAAACCGGTTATTGTAAACCGGTTCGGTTCCAGAACCGGTAAAGTTGGTTCTCGCTAATCGGTTCTGGCCAGAACCATTTCCGCTGTATATTTATCAAATATGTTGTGCAAACTTTACAAATTACAAAACAAGTTTATATAATTGTATGTCTTCTTTAAAGTAAATATAATTTAGATTACAACATGAACATCCGTTATACTTTTGATT
Organism: Bidens hawaiensis; assembly: GCF_021521415.1. NCBI lineage: Eukaryota > Viridiplantae > Streptophyta > Magnoliopsida > Asterales > Asteraceae > Bidens > Bidens hawaiensis. Next base: position 11,130 of record NW_027506491.1, read on the forward strand.
AAAACCTAATTGTTTAAGTTAAATGAATCATTAGCAGTGATAGATTAAAGGAAGATCATATCATTTTATATTAAATTACCTTGATAGCTTAAATCAAAATTGATCATGGGTGCTAGGTTTTGAACGAAAAGAAAGAAGATTTGATTAAAATAATGATTGGATGGATGTGGTTAATAAATTACTCTATTAAAAAATGGGTATTGGTAAATTTATAAAAACTTTTTTAATATTCCGGTTCTTCAGTTCCAAGTCTAGAACCGTCGGTTTTACCCTGAACCGAACCGCGAACCGTTTAATGCAAATTCTGAGAACCGAGAACCGTAATGTAACACCGGTAGCGGTTCTAAGGCACCGGTTCAGTTCCGGTTCCACGGTTCTGGCGGTTCTAAACCGTTTTTTGCTCACCCCTAACCAGCGGTGACCTATCCAATTGTAGTTGCCACTTATCTTGTAGCCTCAAATGCATCATCTTCGAACACGTTAACCTCTCCCGGAACCATTCACCGGAGCTTGCAAAACCTAACCGCCGATAAACCGTTCACTGGGCAAAGAGCTCCCACCACGAGCCGCCGCTGCCATACCGAAATACCGAACTCCTTGAACAATAAGAGATAACTGACACTCATGTCGTAGTTTGATCTGTACATCTCCAATCTCTAAACGCCGGAGAGAACAGTAGGTTCGCCGGAATTTCAGCACATGGCGGAACGTCCCGAAACGCTAGATCTACAATAGGAACTTCTAGCACGATTATTTCCAACTTTATTTCCAAGATCTTCAAACTAATTTATTTTCAAAACATCAACGGAATTAACGTCTTGGTTCGGGTAATAGCGGATATAGAACCCGAATATCAAGAACAAAGTTGAATCAGTTGACTCAAACCCGCTCTGATACCAAGTGTAGGTCCCGAAACCGGATCTGACAAACGAACAGATTTGTTCTTGATAAACGTGAGAGACGGGTGCGGTAAATCAAACGATCGAACAAAATATAAATATAGAGGATAGTGAACGATCTTGTTATGAGTAAAATATTAATACATAAACGAACCGACCCCACCAAAGGTGAGCTACCCTTGGATGGGTGATTTACACCATACAAACACACACAAACATGACATACAAGTGACATATTATAACCTAACACAATAAAAATAAACTTAAAGACCTCTTCCCCTTTGAAGCTAAACACGGGCATCGAAACTCTCGTCTCGTATCCGGATATCCCGATCACCTTAATTATTAACTTGACCATGAATATATTACGAGTTTCGCCTTTTGATATCACAAGTTACAAATTATTGGCCTTACAATGTGTGTGATCAACCTCGGACGATTATTGAAATAATATATAAATATGATGATACTCTAAATAATGTTGGAAAAAAATGAAAGATAACAACATCAAATCTTGTTTCGTAAATGCTATGAAGCTATGTGTAGTGTAGGAGCTACAAATTGGGACGTTTTGCACCATGTGACGCATAGTCAGTAAATGTGGGTTTTTATTTTTTGGGTGTAGTGGTGTTGTAGTCTAATATATATATACCCCACACACAAGAATATAATAATAATAATATCTTGTAAGTATTTCTTCATGGTCAACTTGTATTTTAATTTAAGGTTTGCATTTTCAGTTGGGGTTTGTATTTTACGTTTTCTTATGTATCTTGTATTTATAGTTTGTATTTTCGTGGTCATTAATAAAATCAGTGATATCCTCCATTTGTGTTCAAGTGGTAAGAGGCTTAGATTTTCCAGTGGAGACTCAAGATCGAATTCTACTTGTGTTACTTTTGGGTGGATATTGACAATGAAGGATTTGAGTTAGGTCTTGTGCGAAGGTTGTCAGTTCGAACATGAGCCCACCGGGTATTTGTCCCACCGTGTGTTACGTCAGAGAGTTATGTTCTTGAGGTAGCACAACGACTGTTAAGTGACAGTCGAGGTATTGTTTTTGGGGAACGCCCAAGCCAAACTCTGAAGCTTGTGTGAGCTCGATTAAGACAACATAGTCTAATTAGAGTGGGACATCAGGATTTTGAAATTTAAAGAGTGCGATAGCCTAGATACAAGAAAGTCGTTGCTTTAAAAAAATGAAGGGGGTGTTTGAGATTCCTTATTTTAACTCATTATAATTTTTTATTAAGTTAATAAGTTATAACAATGTAACTTATGAAAATTTTCCTCTCACAATATAAGCAATCCCAAACACCCCCTATATCGGTGCATGCCATGATTTGAAGTATTGTTTTGATAAGGTACGACCTTGTTTTTCTTAACTAAATTAATTGCTTTACAGTTCCCGCATATTGACTTCAAGTTTCCATATGTTTTTAGAGGCTAAAATGAAATGTCATTAAATCAAATAAGGACCCGAGCTTGGATTTTTAAACAGTTAGTTAGTTACTAACATAGACTCTGGCAATTTGGTACCTGTTAAAGACACGATAAGACCTGTTAATCAAAAAACTGAAATTAGTAGGCTAGACTCCCTCATTATCCCTTATTGATACACAAAACTTAAAACTGCCCTATAGTCATGACATATAAAGTAGTTAAACGAGTCATATTCAAGTTTTATATTTGTGTCACGCGCGTCGCCTCTTACCTGTTAAACCTGTTAAGACACGAATTGCCAGCCCTACTCATGCTTATTAATGATTAAAACACCAATGATTGACATCTCCCGGATTTTTTTTTTTTGAACGACCAACTAAGTAACGCCACGTCGGGTACTCTGTACACGGCCCCATTGGCTAAAGGTAGCCCGAGCCGGTTACGAGTCCGGACGGATGGAGCCCTAGCGGTCCACCTATTGAGGGATTCCCCCAGATAAAACCCGACTCTCACACCCGCCAAACGGCACGACAACGAGGGACCGGTAAAACCGGGTGAAATCAGGACTCGAACCATGACAAGCCAGGTTCATCCCTCATATCTCCATATAAATTGGTGATAGTGAGGTTTAAACCCCCTACCTCTCACTAGTAAAGTGAGTGCTCTACCATTGAGCCACATCCATAAATCTAGATAATACATGTTTTCCAAACCTTGAAACATCAAACAAATAAAGAAAAAATTGGGTTGAATACAAATTCCTAAAACAAACGCTACACCTGGTTATGATCACAAGAACACTTAGCCGGCTATAATAATAAGGTGTTAGTCAAATAATATTCGAACAAGTTGGATGATAAGATAATGTTAGGATAAAATGTGCAAGTTGCGGAATAGTATCTAGTTATACTTGATTAATCTATTTCTATCCCTATATATATATATATATATATATATATATATATATATATATATACATACATATATATATATATATATATGTATATATATATATATATATGTATATATATATATATATATATATGATATCTATCTAGTGTGATGTATGGAATAGTGGAGTGTTGGAGTCATTCTATTGATCGGTCATGTCATATAGGCCCGAATTGGATATCCAATTGCTTCGATTTGAATTATCCGGAGAATGCCTTATCTTATATAGATATCCAATATATCAAAAAGATGGACAATCAAACCTATTTCTCGATTCAATAGATGCCCAAAGAGGTGAATAGGGTCCCAAATAACGAGAGATATGTAAAAAGCAGGTCTGATTACGCCTATTCCTAATCCTAATCCTAAATGGAATGTAACGACGTAGGGATCCATATGTAAACATAGTATCTATTTAGATACGCTCAAATGACCCCTTCTCACAATGAGAATGTATATAACCCTATTCCGGTCTGGTCCGGTATGAAATGAACTTATAATCATAGAATCGACTTGATCATCAGATTATAGATTATAAGTTCATAACCCAAGCCCGTTGCCATTTTGGGCGGAACAGATCTACTAATTCTTTGATTCCAGTTAGTAAGAGGGATCTTGAACTAAGAAATAGACCCTAGAAACTAAAAAAGGGCATCCTGAGCAATTGCAATAATCGGATTCATTGATATTCCTGGTATAGTAGATGCTATCACACATACAATCATACTTAATTCGATGGAATTGTTTGATCTTAAAGGGGATCTTCTATATATATATATATATATATATATATATATTACAAGATGAGCTAGCACTACTAGAATTCTCCTTTGTTTGTATTTGGGATTCTTCACTCATTGAGTGTGTGTTTATGTGTGATATCAGTTATGTGTTAAACCTTAGACAAGTGAATCAAGAACACCAAACACGATTTTGCATAAAACGTTTATGCGACTCTTTTCATTAATAAAAAAGCATGAACAAAATACTTTCTTCTCTTCTCTACTCTTCTCTACTACCTACAAAATAAACCTTTTCATGTGTTTATATAACACCCACAATTCTAATCATACTCAAACTAAGAAACATAATTAAACTAAACTTCTAATTTATTTAATAATAAATAAAATATAACTATGACACCAAGTTATTCAACTTGGTCCATGAACTTTGGATCTCCACCAAACCGCCCCTTGAGATCTTCCGTACCACCCTTGTACTTTTTGTATTAGCCATTCGGGTCCTTCAAGTTGGTGTTGCTCCAAGTCTTACACTCCCTCTCAATACCAACTTCCATTGTTCCTCCAAGATCTTTCACACCTTGTAAAGCTCGCACTTCCTTGAGCTTGATTCTTGGATTCGACTTCATAACCCTGCCTTCAGGTTTCTTTTTCCTGTTATCGATTGAGCTAGTTTCGAGATTACCATTATTTAGAACTGCATCACCCGTTTTTAGATGGGAAACAACTTTTGTTTTCTCAACTCCATGACCAACTATCATGGCACTCAAAGCAAATCTTCCATCCCCACTCGATGCATGCTCCCTCTCGAACTCAAGTCCTTTATTCGTTTGTTCATTCGGATCACCCGAACTTTGCATGAACCTCATGCAAACTCCAACATCAACTTTGTTGGTTTGTTGATTTTCAACGTTTTCTATTCCACCATGACAACCCGTAACATGAGACGGGACTACCTCATCGTGCACTTTATCCAGCACGGTTTCTTTCTCGTCTTGTTCGGTTACTATCACGGTTACGTCTTGATCAACCGTACTTTCTTCTTCAACCACAATTTCCTCCTCATCTAGACTCAAAATAACAATAGATGATTTCATAGTTACCTTTAACGGCGACTCTGGCACTACTTCCTGATCTATCCACCAACAGGAGCCTTCTTCAAACCATTCATCTACCAGATTCGGTTTGAATTCGGTATCAACTGTGTATTTTCCTTGAACCTCGGCCATATTAGCCTCCACATCCCACGGTTCTTCTTCTCTAACAACAGATGCATTACCTTCCTCCCTAGGCTCTCGACAGTACCTTGCCATATGCCCCTAAACGGAAACTGCTTTGGTTGGTACCTTGTCTCGGCTCTCTTCGTCCGATGAATAATCTTCAGAGTTGTCATCTCGACCCTTTCGGTTCCATTCTCTCTTCTTGGTTCGTTCACATTTCTCGTTCTCCCAATATTTACCCTTGCCTTTCTCGTCGTTTCGGTTCTTATTTTTGTTGAACCGATGCTTCTCCTTCCTTCCGACATACAAGGCTTCGCTTTCAGTTTTAATTGACACACCGGCTATCTGTTTTGCTAAGGCTTCTTGTCCGGCAGGATATTTTCGAACTCGGTAATACTCGGTTGGGTCGCCCACCCTTGAATAGCGGTAACGAAGCTACAATACTCCGGCCTTAAACCATGGATGAGTATCCACTTCATACGAGCATCGCTAACCCGAGACTGTGGATCGAGTTCTCCAATCTCGCGACACAAATTCTTTACCTTACGAAAATATTGTGAAATAGGAAGATCACCTTAGGAAATCGTCATTAATTCACCTTCGACTAGTTGTAATTGAGCATCATTCTTCTTTGTGAATAAGGTCTCTAGCGTATCTCACGCTTGCTTTGGGTATTCGAGATCTTGAATGTGATCAAGAACATCATCATCAACCATTGTCTTGATGATAAACATCGCACGACCCGCTTTCACCTGCCACTTCCCGATAACACCATTAATATCGTTCGTGGGCTGTCTCGTCTCGGTGCCGTTCGTTACCTGCCATTAATATCGTTCGTGGGCTGTAATTGAGCATCATTCTTCTTTGTGAATAAGGTCTCTAGCGTATCTCACGCTTGCTTTGGGTATTCGAGATCTTGAATGTGATCAAGAACATCATCATCAACCATTGTCTTGATGATAAACATCGCACGACCCGCTTTCACCTGCCACTTCCCGATAACACCATTAATATCGTTCGTGGGCTGTCTCGTCTCGGTGCCGTTCGTTACCTGCCAAAGATCTTAACCTTGAAGATACGACTTGATGTATGTCGATCATTGTTTGTAGTTGCTTTGGTTTAATTTCTTGATTCCTCCTACAACTTGTAATTCTGTCATCTTTTCGGATTGAGGATAACTTCTAGTCTTCTACGATGCGATCAGTTTCTTCACTAACGCCTTTCTTTATTTTTTTTTCTTTCGTGCAAAACAAGTTTCCTTCTAGCGGACACAATATTATATTATGGATGGAGTTTGACTTTTGATTCTTGCAATTATGGGAGATGTAACAAAACAATATAATATATATTTCAATGTGAATGAGGAGTATTTTCTTCATTAACAAACAACTGCAATCTTCACTCACGTAAGACAATAAAAAAAAGGAGAGAACAATTGCAATTTCTTTCTACTGCTCGATCGAACAAACAACCGTACGGACCAACCTTTTCAAAAATTTCAGGATTCTTCCGTCGCCTCGAATTCTTGGCTTCTTATGCCTTTTATTGGAAACTACTACCGCAATCAAGACTTGCTACCAGTCGGATACACGAGCCTGGATCGTTAGGCTCTGATACCACTTGTTAAACCTTAGACAAGTGAATCAAGAACACCAAACACAATTTTGCATAAAACGTTTATGCGACTCTTTTCATTAATAAAAAACATGAACAAAATACTTTCTTCTCTTCTCTACTCTTCTCTACTACCTACAAAACAAACCTTTTCATGTGTTTATATAACACCCACAATTTTAATCATACTCAAACTAAGAAACATAATTAAACTAGACTTCTAATTTATTTAATAATAAATAAAAGATAACTATGACACCAAGTTATTCAACTTGGTCCCTGAACTTTGGATCTCCACCAAACCGTCCCTTGAGATCTTCCGTACCACCCTTGTATTTTTCGTATTAACCATTCGGGTCCTTCACGTTGGTGTTGCTCCAAGTTTTACATTATGTTCATAACAAAACTAGATGGTGGTACATTGACGAAGGCAAAAATTTTAAACAGCTGGGTTTGAAAGGGAGGTTTTAGGTTTCAGGTCCTACACAGACAACAAAAATTAAAAGAAATTTACCGTTCAAAAAAATATATATTTATCAAATTCTTCATAAAAATTTAACAAACTAGAGTTCTCAATTAGGAAATATTAAAAGAAAACATGGAACCATTGTGTGACCTGTTTCCTTTATTCTTGATGTGGGTTTGTGATGGTCCATTATTTCGTTTAATATTGAACCCATGTGATATCATATATTGTGAAGCCTAGTTAGTAGTTAAGGTTGGCCCATAAACTATAAACTCCCAAGCTACAATCACTTCATAAGTTCACGGACTTTTAGATTTTAAGTATCAAAAGTTACTATGCAATCAATAGGAACTTGTGTTAGTGCTGACGACCAGCAGCAGATCTAGGAATTATATTTTTGGGAGGCGACATTGGGACCTAACACTAACTTTAAGGGGGGCGGTAGGATTTTCACATACAAATAACACTAAAAAAAATTTAAGGTGGGCGGCCGCCCCAACCTAATACATAGGTCCGCCCCTGCTGACGACCAATTAACTATCACGGTAACTAAGTTACCACTTGCAAAAACAGCCCATCAGCAGTAACCGAGTTACTATTGACATACACAATTCATTAAACGTAACTACGCTACTGCTAAATGCTAATGGTAAGCGATCACTTCAAATGACCACCAACCGTTTAAATAGTCAAAATGAATACACTCCTTCATGAATCATTATGTCGTTAACTAAATGCTGTGAAGGTTATACTGAAAAGCTTTGGATGTGATACTGCTGGTTCTTTTTACCTTTGCTTTCTGGGTGTGATCATTTTGACTTTTGAAACCACCTTACTAATTTGCATTCTTTCTTATTTAAATAATAACGTTTTTAAAAGGCATTTGGATCAAAACTGGAATTGTAGAGATCCAAACTGAGCTTGGAAATATGGATAGAGGGGTATAAATGATATTTTGGAATATACGGATAATGTGAAAAAAATTTTATTTTATTGCAGACGTTTTTTGTTTTCTTTTGTTCTTATGGAAATGAACTTTAGGGTCAAAAGGGACATGCCATTACGATAGATGTTACAAGTTTAAAATATCCTCCTCATTGGGTCCTATTTTAAGTTACTTTAGGAAGCCATGGATACTGACTCATACCAAATTTGACCCTGTTTTTTCCTTTTATTTTTGCGTTTTGCTTCATGATAATATCCATGTTTCAAAGGCCACCAACATTGTTTTATAGGAAATATCTCACAGAATAGTAACCAAATTTCAAAAGTGTTTTAATTAGGTTATTCATGCAATTTTTTTCCAAACCGGTTCACTAAATCTTCAAATCGACCTCATCGGATTTTTTGTGCGTCTAGAAAGCAATGAAGGAGAACACGTGAAGGTCGTGATGTACTATTTTTTTAATATGTTATTTTATTTTTCATTTTTAGTATCATTGCTCATTATATCCGAGGTAGTTATTTGAGTTATTTCCATATTAATGCCCATTTTGATTTTTGTATGATGCTAACTCTTGCAGAGTTAACTGTAAGCATTAGAGTCAGATAAATATTACAAAGTACCTGATGGAGGATGTTCCAGTATGTGAAATATTACTTGTATTCTTCTTTAAAATATACATAGATTATATGCATACTTAAGGATTTTTCTCTCTTTAAGGATTTGTATATTATGTACGTCCCATCTGGTTTTGTTTGTTCCCTCCGACAACTTATTACTGGATGAATGATCATCAATCGGTTGTTTCAACGTCTCCTGTGACATATATAATTGTCATCAATGGATTGTTTTAAACGATATATTATCAATAAACAATATAACATATCATCAACTACCCTTACACGGAACTCAAGCTAGTATTATAACTTATATATACACACACAAAGTTTCTTTTTAAAGATTTTATATTATGAAATCGAACACTTTATCTTCTGCAATACGAGTATAATAATGTTGTATTTTTTCTAAATATGCGCCATGTGATATGTTTATGCGGTTATATTATTTTACATTGTGCGGATATATGTGTCTAACGAAATTATACAGTGTGGCCGTGTGTCCAAGTTCCGAAGTAAGTTTTAGCTACGCGCTAACAATACATTTTTTATTCGTGCAATAAACTCATGTATATAAATAAACATTTAACAGATAGGTACATTGTCTCTTACTCATTGTTGTAATGAAATTCATTTTGTTCCAACACAAGATGGTATGTAATAATATTCTTTTACTACTACAAAAATTCTTCAAAGCCAAAGCATGGGCACTTTAACAACCCAATATTTGTTGCATTTGAATTCTCTTTAATGACATGTAATCATTTTTGCACATCGTCACCGGCCCACAAAAATTCCTTTGATCAATATTCCCTCACAAAGTTCAATTAAATATTTTGTAAGAATAATAATGATAATCATTTGGCCCATAACTCCCACCACTATAACCGCACACATAAATATTGGATGCACTTTAGCCTCGGCTAAATGGGTACTCAGTGAAAAAGTGATCCCAGCGTGCAACGACCATTTTCACCCGAGATTATCCCGAGCCTTCACTTGGGTTGGTCCTTTACTCTCCCTGGCCCTGGCGACCTTGCTAGTAATTCCAAATCTCGACCAATTCACTTAACGACCGGTTTAACTTGGTTATCAGGCCCCATACTGATCGAACGTTAGCAGACTTGCGGCTTCACATACTTGGTATCAAATTAGGTGCTAATGTGCCATGTTTCAAACTTTCGGCAACTACTACAAAAACGTCTATTAACACCGGTCATAAAAATGTTTTACAACGGTATGAAGGTCAACCGTTGAATAAGATGTAATCAACGTTTTGAAAAGAACAATTTTCTATACCCGTTGCAAATAAGAAGAAACTAACGTTGTTTATTGAACTTATTGAAAACTAGCGTTGTTTAAAATGTTGAGGTTTTCTCCACAACTGAATACCATTGTAAATAAGAAAAAAAACTAGCATTGTTTATTGCAGTTACTGAAAAGTAGTATTGTTTACTGAAAACTAGTGTTGTTTAAAGTTTTAAGGTTCCCTCCCACCGTTTTAGATAAGAAGAAAACTAGTGGTGTTTATTGAACTTATTGTAAAATAACGTTGTTTACTGAAAGGTAGCGTTGCCTAAAGTTTGAGGTTCCCTCCCACCATTGTATTCCATTGTAAATAAGAGAAAAATAACGTTGTTTATTGAAAACTAGAGTTATTTAAGATTTTGAGGTTCCCTTCCACCAATGTATAGTGCTTTCATTTCCCTCATTTGAAAATTTTCATAAACTTTATCTTCTCTTTTTAAACTTTAAATAAATACGTCTTTCTTAAATACTCTATCTCTCTCAATCCACTCTTCAAATTGCAATTGCTTTTATCAGAATTTTTTTAAAATGAGGTATACTTTGTTGATTGTGTTTATAATTTTAGTTAGGGTTTATGAGGCATGAATTTGTTATGTTAATTAAGCTGTAGATCTCTGTTTTCTTTATGTAATTTCCGTAAGAATTTGTTTCAGTGCTTATGTTTACCGATTGGAATACAACATCTATCTAGGGTCATCATTATGGTGAGCTTGTTGATTGTTTCATGTCTAGGATTTAGTTAAGTAGTTACATATCCATTATGTGTTTGCCTTCGTTCACTGAACATAAATTTGCTGATTAAAGGAAGAAGCTTTTTCTGTAATAATTCACTATAGGTATGTACCATGTTCTTTCGCTTTTTGACGTTTTATCTGTTAGGATGATTAATATTAAAAAAATCGAGTGATATATTGTTTTTGGAGTTATTTGATAATGAAAGAAGCATAAAATTAAAGGAAAACATAACTTTTATCAAATTTAAAACATTTGTGTCAACATTAACTTTTTCTTCAATGGTGATCAGAACGTTGTATGGGAAACATGTTATTCAAAACTATGCTCAAATGAAGTAATATTCACAAAATTGAATAGGTTAACATGCTATTTTTTATATTGTCATTATAACAAACTCAAGATGCCCCCCCCCCCCTAAAACTTATCAAAAAAAAATTCATGGTGTAGCTCAACATAGTTCTTGAAGAACATTCGTCATTATAATTCAAAGTTCTCATTTCCTTCTATGAGTTGTAAACTAATAAATATATCAATAAAGGTAATGCTCCTTCGGTATTTAGGCCAGATGGTTAGAACTACTATTGTATGAAAAGTCTTCTTCCTGAATTCTTACAATTATACATATATAATACTAACAATGAAAGTTTCAATAAAAGGAGTGTTCTCGGGTAAGTTTTGGCATATGAATTTTTTTATGAAGTTCATTTAAAAAATCATTTATGTATACAAAGTATAGATACAAACATAAATGTAATGCATTTTTATATATATGCTATGTAATTCTTTGTTTTCCTTATAATTTTTTAATTTGGATAATCTTGTTACACAAGCTTTAAATCTAATTTCCCTTAATATATCAAAATTACCCCTTTGCCTCTCTCTTTCTATAACCAAAATCACATTAAGCAACCCTAAAGAATCCCAACCGCCATCTGCTTCTCAATCAACGACCAAAGTTGTTTTTTTTGGCTGTTTCCAGTTTGAAGACATGGCTTACTTCTGCTTCATGTTCGTGCTCTATATTTTTAGTCTTCCGGTGTTGTTCTATAAAGTCGATTGTAAACTTGGTTTATAATGTAGAATTGATTTTGTAATAAACTGATTTGGTGATTTGCAAATTGATTTAATAATAATTATTTATTGATTTTCTATTTTGCTTAGACTGAGGGTAGGGGGGCGAGGGGTGGGCGCGGCCGCCTACGTGGCTCGCGAACACCGCTACACCCCTCAGGTGAAGGCGGGCGCGGTCGGCCGGCGTGGCTGTGGTCGCGGGACAGAAAAGAGCCGTTGGGCTTTGGGGTTCAAAAAACTAGCCGTTGGCTAGTTTAATTTGTTTTTTTTTACTAAATAATACATTATAAATAACTACCCCATTTTATAACAATAACACACCATTCTCATTACATTTCTCTCTAATAATTTAAGAATTTATCAAGTTACAAACCATGTCGACTCAATTTCCCGAGGAATGTAACTACATGGACGACGATTCGTTTCAAGAGTTCATTGGGATGTCACAACCTGATTTTTCGGTCCCGGAAACACAACCGGAGCCGGCAAAACGATCCCACAAAAAGAAGGGGAAGAAGACCGGCGAAGCGGATGGTCCTTCGGCACCGGAGAAGCGGAAGACTACTCCGTGGTCTAAAGAAGAGAAGCTTGCGTTGGCGAAAGCTTGGATTGAAATATCCCAAGATCGGAACGCGGGTAAATTATTTCGTGAATTTTATTGTTTAATATATCTTTTAAGTTTTATGTGTACTTATTACATTTTTTGTTATTTATTTTGTAGTCGACTTTCAAAAAGCTCGAGTTTTTTGGGCCAAGGTTCGGGAATGTTTTTATGAACAAATGGGGAGTAGGGCTCGTACCGATAATATGATATCCGGTCGGTGGACCGATACTCGTAAATATGTAGGATTGTTTACCAACATACATAACCGCAATGCTAACCGAATGCGGCCGAGTGGGTCCGATGATCTCGCGGTTTACCAATTCACTTGTGATGAATGGAAACAAGAGGTGTTGCGGAGGTATGGGTGGTGAAGACGTTTAACGATGGCTACTTGTGGGAGGTGTTAAGAAAGTGCTCGAAATGGATTGAACTATGTGCAGAGGACATGGGCGATGGGGCAAAACGTACAAAAACTAGTACGTCCGGCACATACGTCTCTTCGAGCGGGTCGGAGAATCATATTGACTTCGACCTAAACTTGTCCGAAGGTCATTTGAAAGACCAAGGTTGTAGCCGCCCTCCGGGTAGGGATCGTGGGAAAAAAACGGTTGTTGATGGCGACTATAAAAAAGATATTAAGGAATTGTCAAGTGGCCTCCAATCGATTGGTGAAGCTCGACACAAAAGAAACTGTTTCAAGAGTTTGGCTTTTCTAGCCAAAGACTTTAGCCACCTACCGCCATACGACCAAGCGCTAATGGAGGAAGAAAAAGAACGTATTCGGAAGGAATTGGCAACACAAAAATAAAAACGCTATTTATATGTATTTTTTTATTTTCCTTTTTATTTTCCTTTTTATTTATGTTTTAATGAAGTATTTTAATTTATATTTGTGTATATAACAAAAAAAATAATAAATAAAAAAAATCAATCAAGCCCCTGATCACCTGGACCACTACACCCTCTGAGGCTTGGTTGAGGGGCTTGATCCTGTGCCACATCAACGCCTACGTGCCAGATTTTGCTTGGCTCACTTGGGGCTCAACCAAGCCCCATTACACTTAGCCTTAGGAATACCGAGTATGGATGGTTAACCAGAATATGTAACATGCCTTGGTAGTCTGCGCATTTCATCGGATGTACTCTTCATATATACCACTGATGAAGTTTTAAGACGGTTAATCGGGGGCGGGTCTTTGTTTTGACCCTATAACCTGAACTGACCCGAGACTAGCTTAAAGGTTAACTATAAAACTGTCACCCGAACAACATGCAACATGCATCGGTTTAGAGACGGGTATGATGGGTTTCACGGGTCAGACCCTTTTAATGTTTCTACTTCAGTGCAAGACTGGAGGCAAATTCAAGATCACCCCTCAAAACCGTTATTCCAAAGACGAAGCAAATAGTCTTTTTCTAGGGAAAACTTTATGAATCATGGTGCCATCGTTGTAGAGCAAAGACTTTAATGTAAATATGTTACAGTATATACTAATTGTGATTTGTGCACTGCACAGTTTCTGACTCTTTGCAAATTCCATCGTACAAATGCAAACACTGTCACAAAGACTTTAATGTAATATGTATTTATTGCATATTGTTTCTACAAATTTTGTATTGCGTTTAGGAAGCTACTACTACTGTATGGTGTGGTTCACATTTTTGAATAGTAATTTGGAAACTACTATGGTTCAAATTTGTATTTTGGAAGCTAGCATGGCTCACCGATTAAAAAGAATTTGGATCACTATATGAAAAATATTTTTTTATATTTGCTAACTATTATAAAGTTTGACTCCAATTGGATTTATTAGCGTTTAATATGTGCGTCTTAACAACGACTCGGTTTAGGTTGAAAATTGAGGCGGAGATATGTAATTAATGTTTTAAAGAAGGGATATATCTAAAATTCTAAATAGTTCATCTTTAACTAGTTCATTAAAGGTAAAACAATCATTTTTTTTGAACTGCAACTTTCAGTTAACCAAAGCCAAATCCCTCATAATGAGAAGCTAGCAACGGACGACAACAAAACAAAACAACAACAATTACAATGCCAAACAAAACACTCATTTAATTAGTTAATTTAATGAAATTGGTAAATCTGTAATATATGTGGTTTAAAGAGGAGATATATGTAATTGATTTTTAAATGTTGAGTAAATATGTAAAATCGAACTTAGTAGGAGATATATGTAATTGCCCTTGTTGTATAACACTAGACCGTTACATAATTGGAACACTTTAAAACTTAATTAAAATATGTTTTAAAGTTGAAAAACTTAATTAAAACATTTTTAAAACTTGATTACTATTATACAAACAAAGATACACCGAAATAAAAAGATGCCATTAATTTGATCATCAAACATAATACAAATACATAAATAAATAAATAAACAAAATAAAACATTAATGAATGATAAAACAAATAAAAGTTGTTGTTGGCCTGCGACTTTGTGTAGAAAGCAATATATAATATATAAAACAGTAATGTTGGTGTAAAATAATGAAGCATGTAACGAACATGTGAAACATGGTTGTATTAAATGATGAGAATAAGATATTTTGTATATTAATCACAACGATAAGAACATGATGATGAGCCAAAAAACGTATTAAAATGATGATGAGCACTGAGAAGATCATTGCCGCAAATGACTGCAGCGAGCTTAATATTACCAAATGTAAGAGCATTCATAACATATCATTCATCTGTATTTCTAAAATTACATTAAAAAATACTATATTTTCTCTTTTGCTCAATTAAATAATATATTTTTTTATACATTTATAATTACGGTTTTGTTTTTTCTCTACTCACAGCCAACTCACCAAATATTAAAAAACAAATAGGGCAAACAAAATTTTCCCAAATTTACAAAAAAATCACTACATTTTCTCTATTCACCCTATAATTTACACTCACAACCACTTATAACCACATGCGTCTTATAATTTGCAAACTCACCTCACATGATTTTAAGGGATAGAATGAGAATGCTCTGAGGCTGTTAATTTATGGCACATACATGTAAACACAGCATGACACGACACATGTTTTAACATGTTTGAGTTTGAGGTTAATATGTTTCGTGTCTTAAACATATGTTTAAATTCAAATCGTAATATTTTAAAGACATGTTAACTTGTTGGAACCCATGTAGATATTTCGTTTAAAAAAAATAAATATGCACTCCTAAAGTTTTACTTACATACGACATTTCACTCATGCCCGTTAGAACCCGAAATTATATTTTTAATGGATGTTATATTTGCTTCTATGATTTTTTGTTTCAAATGTGTTATGGATTTGTAGTTTTTTGTTTCAAATATGGTACGAATTACGTATTTATTAAGACTTTTATGCTCATCTTATAAATTATTGTTTCATTACACATGAATTATTAATTGTGTCTTTAAACAAGTCTTACTATGTTAACGTGTTACTAAACAGGGTTTGTGTCCATGCTTGAAAAAAATGACATGATTAGTTATCGTGTCGTGTTCATGTTTGTAGCACATGTCATCGTTTCGTGTCTGACATGTTATGACAACCATAACCAAATGGCACCCGATGTAACACCTTGACTCTAGGCCTAGGTGTGTGACCGATCATTGGCACCTGTATTGTAAATATATCAAACTTGTATGCGTGTGGAAGTCTTTTTCATAAAATATTATTGTATTCAAAATCTTAGAATTGTAGGTTCCCGGATGGATTTCCCAACAACATTTCATATCAATCCGTTTTGAAGGTAATTGGAAATCACCAACACTATGATCTTGGATCGAGTCTTGTAAGCCAAAGCAAAAAGTAATAAAAGATGAAAAGAACTTATAAGTGAAACTGTCCAAGATGTCAACGGAGGCTGTGGACTAAATGGTGTCCCTTTTTTAGGGAACTCCATGCCTCCTAGGTTTTCCATTAATGGTCCCAAATGAGCTTGTTACAACCAAAAGGGCCTCGTGCCCATACAATAACAAAAGCTAAACGAAACTAAAAATTGCATTGAAATAACATATAATACATATGCCTTTTATATTTAGACCTACAATTTCCCTCTAGGCTTTTGTATAGATGGTGCTTCGTCTCTAACCATGCTTGTTTTTATTCTCAACATATGTCATCTCGAACTCTTAAATTTTTTCAATGTTCAATGGATCCAAACTCTTATTGGACTCTAATGATTCTTTATTTTCATTCTTGGAGACTTGCATCTCAATCTTATTTCTTTTCTTATGTTCTGGGAAGGATCAACACGAATAGATTTAGGAACATCAGATGTGGGAGGCTTAACATCCAATTCCCTCATTTTGTTGACTTTCTCGAGCTGACTGGTTTTGTTCCCTTGCGTACCGACTCATCTCCAGACACGATCAGATAATCTTCAGGTTCAACCACCAACTTTTCGAGTTCTTGATTTCTTTTGGGCGATTCGCCATATGCAACTTCAATCTCATCAAACGCACAAATCTTTCTTGTTTCCAAACCAGCAGGCTTGTTCTCGAGCTGACTATTTGTTATTAAAATTAACTGGCTAATTGCACAAATCTAGAAAAGAGTAAAATGCGTTCGCATCCCCTCTATTCAAAGGGTCAAAGAAAGATGGAGTTTTTAAAACACACCATTTGATTCAAAGTTTTCAAAAATAACCCATGTTTTTCAAAATTTTGCACTTCGAGTTTCGGAATTTTGTAAAATTAACTCATTGACATTTCAAGCTCATAAAACTTTTGAAAACTCAAAAAAATTTAATGTTTAAAAGTAAAAATAAAAATAAAAATAAATAAAATAAAATAAAAATATTTTTTTGTCAATTTTAACTTTTTGAACAAACATAAATATTTACACACAATTTTTTTATTTGAAGATATATGTGAATAAGCGATAAGCGAGCTACAATTATTGTGAGTTTTCTGACATAGAATAATATTGATTTTGACGAGTCAACGCATGTCAAATTTCCTATATATATATATACTAACACATGTATGAGCAGCCTGCGACAATCATTGATATTGCTATCTCCTTAAGCTTAAGCATCTAAATCTACTTACCAACCATTAGATATTTTATGATATAAAAATAAATATACTAACAAGCTAGTGGTCCCTGCATACATGTCATACCCATGTAATCAAGATATGTATAAGCTTTCATCATACATGTGAATATACAAGTTTGCTATTAGTAGGGTTTACATCCCGATTTGGATCCGACGATCCTCGAAAGAGGACAACATAAGGCTGACAGCGGGAGTGATCGAATCAAATTTTAAGAATATCATGAGATATCTATTGATCGTTTATGAACATACCACTACTTTGAATTAGTGAGTTTTGACATCGTAATTGTGGGATTAGCATAAAGCTGAGCAAAATATCTGTTATGCCCACGTAGGATCCAACAACCGCTAGAATGGAAATAAGTGATACCCAGATAAACAAACAGCGTATAGACCCAATATTTCAAAATTTGGCAACTCTCTCAATATAAGTTTTAAGACAATGAAATCATACGCCAATGAAGCGGTAAGCTACTTATGTTTGTAGCTAAACAAATTTAGTTTATCTCACAGGCTAAGAAACATATTTAAACGTTAAACCTATCAATGCATCATATAATAGGTCTACCCATATTTTTTTCCCAAATTTTAATTTTAGTGGTGCTCACTATCTTTCAAGATTTTGCACATAATCAGGTCATCGTTTATAGTTGAAGACTTTTAAGAACATAAGATTAAAGTAGGCATGGCTAATCGTCTAGTCAATTTAACTATCATTTTCTACTTAGGCCAGACAAACTCAATTTTCACAGGTTAGCTTTTATTGCTCCCTCTATAAACAAGTACTTTCTTTTTGGAACTTTTTTTTGATTTTCCTTAAATGAAGAAAAAATCTTTCTTACGAGTTAAGAACTCATTTTGGTTTTTCATAAGAATAAATCTAAAATCTTTTTGGTGAGATTGACAACTCATTTTCTCTCTCTAAATTTGTGACATATATGAAACATGATAAATTTAGTTCCAAAAAACATTTTTGGGGGGATTTCAAAAACCAACTGTGCTAAGTGATTCAACCAGATAGTCAAAATGGACATGATCGAAAGCTTTATAGAAGAGGCAGGGAAGTTGTAATTGGTGTAAACCTTTTCAAATGCGCATTATCACAATGTATAAAAGTGTTAAGTAAATTCAAACCGAAATTTAGCAGCTGATGTTGAATTCATCACTTGAGAAAAACAGTTGGACGTAGTGAGTTTGAGAAACAGTCGACAATTTGTGGTCTAGCCAACCGAACCAGGTAGACGCTACAGCAAAAAGAAACATATGAATCATTCCCTTCCTTGAAGTTTGTCCTCTCATGTCGTATGCGAAGAACAACAATTCGCCATCAAATGGTTTAGCGTCAGATAGCAAGGATTCATCTCCCATCGTATGATAGGGCAATCACTATCTAAGTTCCAAATACTAATGATAGTCCTCCTTGACTAAACCTGCATGCACTAAGAAATTAATTAGACATGGGTTCTTGAGACAATTCTCTTCTGGTAAGGTCAGCAGTAAAGTAACCAAACTTGATATTATTTCGTAGAAAAAAATTATTTCTATATGACCTGTTACTTGAAGATGAGTAGCCTCTAGGAAACCAAGAAAAAACTTGTT
Source organism: Bidens hawaiensis (assembly GCF_021521415.1). Taxonomy (NCBI): domain Eukaryota; kingdom Viridiplantae; phylum Streptophyta; class Magnoliopsida; order Asterales; family Asteraceae; genus Bidens; species Bidens hawaiensis. The sequence goes on from NW_027506491.1 coordinate 30,409, forward strand.
CCTTAGGTTTAACTATTTTAGGTTTCTCATTCTTCGGTTTTTGAAATTACTTTGATACATCACAGTAGAAGTTATAAAGGATGAGAGAAAGATGATTTAGGAATGAACTTTTGGGTTACACCGAGATTTGGAAGATAATACTTATGATGTGAAAATCAGATTTGGTCGCTTGAGGATTCCACGTCATGGAGATCTTCAAGACCAAATCCTAGATGAAGCTCATATGTCTAGATACTCGGTTTACAACGAGGTTTCGAAAGGAAAGAATTTGATTACAATGAAGGAAGATATCGATGAAAGTGAAACTCTTTAGTAGAAGTCAAATGAAGTGATTCCATGGTATGTGACAGCCATGGAAGGACATGATACTTTTCCTACACGAGCAAGACCAAACATAAGTGTTACGAAGGTGAAGCCGGCAGTAAAGCAACAAGAGGATGCAAGAAACCAATTACAAAAGCTGGAAAGACATGCAAGGAAGGTGTAGAGATTGTTTATACTTATGTCCACTTGAACTGAATCTTGAAAAGAATGATTAGATAATCGCGTGATCATGGACGTGAATTCCTCTAGAATGATAATGACAGAATGGTATTATAAATGTCCATATGAAGGTCAAAACATGTCGGCAGCTGAGAATGAAAGAAGGTTTAAGTGGTGACTTAAGGAGTTCTCCGACAAGTTATGCAACAGATGTGCTCAAGAATTGCAAGAAGTGCTTTATCTTAAGGAATAGACAAAGGGATTTAAATAAATAATCCTTAACGAGAAACTGGAAAGGTTTCCTTATGTATTGAACGTATTGCAAATTAGTATATTTGCTAAAAGTTGTAATTGGACACAAGGGTCATTCAGTGCTTAGTATTGGGTCGGTAAGTGTAATCTTTCTATTTGAAGGAAAAGAAATAAAATCATGCTTAACGAAATGATGGGGACTTGCTAAGTCTATACAGCGAAGCACATCATCGAGGACTTCATACAAGCTACCTAAGACAGCTAAAACTAATGAATATCACTCGATGATTGTGAGACAAAGGACAAACCGGTAAGATAGGAAGCTAAGTCGGTTCAAGAAAGGATGTGAATACAAGAAGTATTCATTTTACAAGGACTAAGCAGGTTTCGAGGACGAAACATCTTATAAGGTGGGTAGACTTGTAACATCCCAAATTTCGTTTGATATTTTAAAAGTATCGGGGTTTAAATGAAGTATAAAGGATAAATTTAATTATCCAAAGTATGAGGGTGTTAAGTGTCATTAGATGAAAAGTTAAATATGAAACCCTACCATTTTCCTATAAATGTAGTCATAATCTCATTTATAACCATACTAGCCTCCAAACTCATTCTTTACCAAATTCTCATTTTTGAGAGAGCAACCAATAAAGACCCGTCGATTCCCAGAGATCTAATCGTTGGATCAGTCTCAAATATTTAAAGGGTGTTTATAGTATATAAATGAAGATTTACACCAGTCGGATCAGAGTTCGGGAAGTCCAATTTTTATCAAGGAAAACGTAACAGCTAAAAATGAATATTTCCGGCAACTGCTTTGGTTTTCTGGCGAATGTAGTGGCCGTTTCTGGCGACAGAGTGCTGATGGGTATGTAGATCGTGGCGAGACGGTTCCTCGGCCGCTTGAATCACTCAATTACGAGTTCGTTTGATATGGTTTTGGTCTATTCGAGTGATTTCGAACATAAATCTCAAATGTACGTTTTTATTAAAAAAGTTTACTTTTCGTGTACGGATTTTCATGAAAAGTGGTAGGATGATAGAAAGGGTCACAATTATTAATAAAGTAACGAACTTTTGAGTAAACGGGTTAGTTAGTTCGTTTCGGGTAAAACGAGTAATGTTCGGTTTGTGAAAATGACGGTTAAACGAGTCCGTATTGCACGAAACTTGGTAGGATAGTAAATCAGAGCCTAACATGTAGGAAAAAAGATAAACTTGGTGATAAAAGAATTATCAAGTAGGATTCGATTCATGTGAAAAATGCGATTCGATTCGTTTAAAAACGGGATTCGATTCGTTTGAATACTTTATTCGATTCGTTTGAATATTCGATTCGATTCATTTGAGTATTTGATTCGATTCTTGAATACTTGATTTGATTCGTTTGAATATTCGATTCGATTCTCTTGATTATTCTATTTGATTCGTTTGAATACTCGATTCGATTCGTTTGACTATGCAATTCGATTCGTTTGAATACTCGATTCGATTCGTTTGAGTACTCGATTCGTTTGAGTATTCTTTTCGATTCGTTTTAATATTCGACTCGATTCATTTGAATACCCGATTCGATTCGATTGAATATTTGATTCGATTCGATTCATTTGAATAGTCGATTCGATTCGTTTGCTATACTCGATTTGATTCGTTTGGCCTATTCGATTAGACTGGTTTGGCCTTAAGAAAGATTAGCTTGACGACTTGAGTAGTAAGACTGATATGGAAAGTAGTTATGCAACACTTATATTCGTTATACAGTTACCTGTTCTTAGCTGAAGAGGTGTGTTACAATTAATTCAGAAAGGAATGGGACTGAGGTGAGTTTATAGCCCTCTTTCCCTGTTATATTTTTTTGGGCTGTGTGAATACTCTCTGTGTTAAGGTTAATACACTTACTGTATTTATTAAGTGTGTGATATGTGAATGTGTATGTATATAGGAAGGATAGAAGTATATGATTATATATAAATATGCATATAACTAAATGTATGTACAAATTTATGATTGTATGGTTGTATGGAAATGTGTGTATGATTGTATGGTTGTATGAAAAGTAGGACCAGACCCTTATAATATCTGAGTGGATAGAGATCAGACCCTCATACTATCTAAAGGATAGGGACAAGACCCCTATAATATCTTAAAGGATAGGGACCAGACCCTTATAATATCTGACAGGAATGAACCAGACCCTTATAATATTTGAGAGGTTATAGAGCGAAATACTCTTTAAAGCGTAGAGATAGTTATGTATGTATTAGTAAGTTTAAACAAGAAAAAATGAATGTATGTATGTATGTATGTATGTATGAAAGAAAGCTAAGCAACTTAAGTATGTAATATGTATCTTCGGATACATACATGTAAGTATGAGAATGTAATGTATGTTGTCTGATTAACTAGAACTCACGCAGTGTAGCTGAGTTTTTGTATGCATGCATGCAAATAGGTTAAATCAACTAGTTTGAGGAAGACACATGGAATTAGACAGAAGAGGCTGACATCTGAAGAGAAGACATGTTATGATCTTTAAAGACAAGATTTGAATGTTTTGTAATAAGTGGTTGGTGTTTCTATATTCCGCGAAAAATTTTAATTCACTCTGATATTTGGAACTTTGTTTATAAGTAAATCCAACATCCAATATAGGGCACCGGGATTGGGGCCTTTTCCAACGATTTATCATTTTGTCCGACTAAATAATGAAACAAACTAACGTAATAATTAGCAGTCGGATCTGACGGTTCAGTTCATGCTTCTGTTGTATCCAACTGTTTAATTTGTTCGACGAACCATAGATTTTTCAATTCGGATGTTTTTGATTTTGAGTTGTAGAGTAAAAATTAACACTACGGTTGTGTTCTCCTCGAAAAACTTAACGATTTGCACTATTTATTTTCTTGCTTTTGTTGAGAACTAAGAAAGATGGAGATGGAGGTTGGTTATATAGGTTTAGGGGTTGAAAGGTAGAAGATGGTAAATTTTGTCAGACCGTTAAAAATTCCGTCGGATCCGACGGTAACTTTACGAATTCCATCGGATCTATTAATACATTGACATGTGGCGTGATTTTAGAGGTCCAAAAATCCCATCGGATGGTATTAAATTCTGTCAGATCTAATAGAATTTTTAGACTAATTTTGGTTGGTATTGGGATATTTCTAGAAAACATTCGTCAAAATAGGCTCTTTTGAGAAATATCCATACACACACACACATATAGGGGGTGGGTTATAGTAAAAAGAAATAGTTTTTTAGAAAAAGTAAGAATAAATCTAGGCTTTTGAATGTAGAATATAGTGGTTGAGATTGATAATATTCAATATATATACCAAATAGTTTTCTAGGATTTAGGAGTTAGGCTACATAGTTCCCTAAATAGACTCATATAGTTTTCTAACCGTGAATTCGAGTCAAATGCATGAGAAGTCTTCATTTATGAATAAAACAATCTGGTGGCTTGATGGAATGTAAGAAGCAACCAAAGAGCTTTTAAATGTTTCATTTATATATATAAGATTAAGATTCTTAGTTTTATAGTTTTTCTTTTCTTTCATCTTCATTTTTTTTTTGCATGACACATGTATTGTAATTTATTTACATCCTCTTTTGCATTATTCATTTATAGTATTTATACAAGTTTTTTGACTTTTAATTTTATTTATTGTAAGGAAGTTAATAGTAGAGTTATGATTTGATGATAAAAGGGTTTCATAAATAGATGAGATGTTATACTTATGGGTGTTCAAAAGTATCCGAATCTATATCCGTATCTGAAATTTCGGATATCCGAAATCCGGATATACGAAAATTCGGATTCGGATAACATTTTTAGGATTTTTTGGATAGTTCGGATATCCGAACTATACAAAATATTAAATTTAATATTTTTTTAAATTTTAATAAATAAACCTTATACCATCCATAAACCTTATGTAACCCTAATTTTCAAACTTTTTCACAACCGTTCTCTAACTCTACCCTACCTTCCACTATCCAATCATCCTCACTACTACACCACCTTCATCCGCCGCTACATTGTCTATCACCGTAGCTACTCGCCACCTCTGGCACTATCCGTCTGACCCTCAACAGTCACCACGTTTTTCCTTTGGCTTCGTTGTCCTCTTCCGATAAGCCGATAGGTATACTAGATTGTATCACAGATTGTTAAATTTATCCATTATATTTGTTAGATTGGAAAACCTATCGTGTTTAGGTTGTTGGATTGAATGTTGTGACTTGTAAGTTTTTAAAACAGGTTGTTGGATTGTTGGAGTGAATGTTTGGTGACTTGTAATTTTAATTGTTGTTTCTTTCTTTCTTTCTTTCTTTGTTTTTCCAGTTTTTTTTTTCAGATTATCATTTGGATATTGGAAAATTCGGATTCAGATAATGAAATTCACTATTCAAAAGGACCGTATATCCGAAGCTCGGATATTCGCTTTTGAACACCCCTAGTTATACTATACTGGTGGAGTTATGTTTTTTTTCGTGTCTAATATTTATATTTTTTTTGAATTTTAATTTTATTTATTGTAAGAGAGCTAATAATTTAGTTAGAGTTTGATGATGAAATGGTTTCACAAATAAATGAGATGTTATAACGCGTTTAAAAACTATGGGTTTGGTGAGACCTATGACCCGCTTATTATTTTTACTACAAAATTGTTTCTTAATGTAAAGAATATCATTTTCTTTAAAAAAATGTATATTAATTTTAGTATATCTCTAATTTATTGTATTTTCATTTAAAATATTTGGTGAGATTAGTTTTTAATGTAAATAATGAGATGCTATAACGCGTTTAAGGTTATCTGGGTTTTGTGAGACCTATATCTATGAATTCAGGTCAAATGGATGAGAAGTCTTCATTTACAAATAAAATAATATGGTGGCTTGAGAGAATGAAAGCAACTACCAGAAAGCTTTTAAATATTTCGTATATATATATATATATATATATATATATATATATAAGATTAAGATTCTTAGTTCTATAGTTTTTCTTTTATTTTCCTTTTTTCTTTCATTTTCAATTTTTTTTGCACGCAACATGTATTGTAATTTATTTACATCCTCATATGTTGTTTTACATTATTCGTTTATAATATTTATATATGTTTTTTGAATTTCAATTTTATTTATTGTAAGAAAGTTAATAATATACTTAGGATTTGATGATAAAATGGTTTCATAAATAAATGAAATGTTAAACCTCGGGGTGTTCAAAAGTATTCGAATTATCCGATAATCCGTATCCGAAAACTATCCGAAATTTCGGATATCCGGATATCCAAAAATTCGGATTCGGATAACATCTTTTAGGTTTTTCGGATATCTGAACTATTACGAAATATTAAATTTAATATTTTTTAATTTAATATATAAACCTTATACCATCCGTAAACCTTATGTAACCCTAATTTCCAAACTTTTTCACAACTGTTCTCTAACTCTAACACTACCTTCCACTATCCAATCATCCTCACTACCACGCCACCTCCATCCGATGCTACACTGTCCGTCATCGTGACTACTCGCCACCTCCGGCACAATCCGTCTGACCCTTACCCTTACTAGTCACCAAAGCACCACGGTACCACCTTGATAAGCCGATAGGTATGCTAGATTGTATCACAGATTGTTAGATTTATCTATTAGATTTGTTAGATTGGAAAACCTATTGTGTTTAGGTTTCTAGAGTGAATTTTGTGATTTGTAATTTTTTAAAACAGGTTGTTGGATTGTTAAATTGAATGTTTGGTGACTTGTAATTTTAATGTGAAAACATGTTGTTTGTTTGTTTTTCCAGATTTTTTTTCTATTTTTCATATTTTCTTTCGGATTCGGATAGTGAAATTCACTATCCGAAAGGTCCGGATATCCGAAACTTATCCGGTTTTGAACACCCATATTTATACCAGTTTAAAAGCTTTTTTTGTAAGGCCCTGTTACCGGTGCCTCACTTTTGACGTTGGATTTACTCATAAACAAAGTTCTAAATATCATAGTTAATTAAAACTTTCGCGGAATAATACAAACTGTCAACCATCCATTACAAACATCCATAACTTGCCTTTTAAAAACATAACATAAAACATAGTATCAAAACATCACGACAAATATTCAGATGTCAGCCTCTTCAGTATTGCCATGTGTCTCCCTCAAGCCAGTTGTCTCAGTCGATTAGCCTGCGTGCATACTAAAAGTCAGCTACGCTGAGTGAGTTCTAGTTAATCAGGCATCGAACAATACATTCACATGTTTACATATGCACTCAGCGTTCTAGTTAATCAGGCATCGAACAATACATTCACATGTTTACATATGCACCCGAAGGTACATACCTTCCTATTATCTTACATACTTACGTGCTTTCATTCTTTCTTTCATATTAACATACATACTTTCATTCATACACATACATTTTAAAGAGCCTTCCGCCCTATAACCTTCGCCGATATTATTAGGGTCGGTTTCCTACATTCGCCGACATTATTAGGGTCGGTTCCCTACATTCCCCGACATTATTAGGGTCGGTTCCCTACATTCGCCGACATTATTAGGGTCGGTTCCCTTTCTAACCATACTTACCTTTCATATTATATATTCATCACGTACTTTCATAGATACATATTTCATACTTGGCATACTACATATTACATTTCTTGTCGATACGTGCAATATCCGAAGATCGTTCACGCACCGACAAGCATTCATTCATAACGTTCCAACATACCAACACATCAATCATTATAGCATACGCTTACCAATTAAGGTAAGCGTATTAACGTTCACATTGAGTATGCACACAGCCCCGAAAACATAACAAGGAAGTGGGGCTAGAAACTCACCTGAACTCGGTTACTTCTTCTGCTAATGGTTATTCCTCTCTTGAGCTGTGCGCGACTATCTGTTTAATAGTTGAGATGTTAAACACTACTCTAGCCATTCTCATTGCAACTTAGTTAATCTTACACGTCTAAGTCGGTTTTACTTCATTGAATCATCACCGGTTAGTTAATCGTTACTTGCTAACCTTTAAAGGTATCTTTCACCATTTATCAAAGTCCAAGGGCTATTATGTATTTATATCATTCTTTTCTAAGTCCAGGGACCTTTCTGTCGTTCTTTCAAACTTCTAATTCGTTATTCAGAATATAGCGAACTGGGTGAGTAACGAATCACCTGATTCGTTATCTGATTCGCTATCTTACATTATCTGATTCGTTATCCTAGTCTTTAACGAATGGCCACATAAAAAATTGGCCTTTATAATGAATTAACCCTTATAGCGAACTGGACTCTTTATAACGAACTGATCTTTTATAACGAACTGGCTTTAACGAATTGAAGCTAGTTCGTTGTTCTTCCTTAACGAATCATCATAACGAATTATTTAACGAATCGGAGCTAGTTCGCCATTCCTTCATTAACGAATTAGTTCACGAATTAAGGCTAGTCCGTTAACGAATTACCTTTAATTCGTTAGTTTCACATAACGAATTAGGATTAGGGTTTTAATATTCTTTTTATCCTTGTATACGCTTTTCCGGCGCCGTCTTTCCGGCGCCGTCATCGCCGGAAAACCGGGATCTTACCCCATTTACCCGTTTTTCATACAAAACAACTTATTTAGGTTAAATTTTACATCTTTCTCACATAATAGGGTCCGATTTACTATCCTACAAAGTTTCATGCAAAACCGACTTCGTTTACCCGTCATTTTCATAAACCGAACACTACTCGTTTTACCTGAAACGAACCAACTAACCCGTTTACTATCAAGTTCATTACTTTATCAAAAATCATGACCCGATCTATCATCCTACCAATTTTCATGTAAATCCGTTCATGAAAAGTAAGCATTTTTAACAAAAACGTACCTTAGAGGTTTTTGTATGAAATCACTCGAGATGCTCAAAACCATATCAAACGAACTCCGATTTGAGTGATTCAAGCGGCCACCGAACCGTCTCGTCCCGATCTACAAACCCATCAGCTCACCTTCGCCGGAAACCGCCTCTACAGTCGCCGGAACACCTGAACGGTTTCTGGAATCTTTACTTTTGAGCTGCTATGGTTTTGCTAATAAACATCGGTCCTCCCGACCTCTGATCGAAGAAATCTTCATTTATATACCATGAACACTCAGTTAAAATTTGAGACTGATCCGACGGCTAGATCTCCGGGAATCTTTGTGTCTTTGTGGGTGGTTTTCTCAAAAACGGGAATTGGGTTAAGTGTGTGTTTTGATGGTGTAGGCTATGGTGTGGAGATGTATGAAAATGGAAATGATTAGGGTTTTAAGGGGTATTTATACTCCCTTAAGCCCATGAACCTTAGGCCCATCTTTCCTTTTTGGTCCATAATTAATTACATCTAACTAGCCTACTTATCATTCCATCTTTATTATTTTACTATTTTTTTCTATTAACTCAAGTAAACTTTTCCATCTTAAATAAATAATATATTAATTATTTATTCATAGAAATTTCGGGATGTTACATTTTTGGGTTTAGCGAGACCATGACCCGCTTATTTATTTTCTAATTATAAAATTGTTTCTTATTTATAAATAATATGTATATTTTTAAAATGAATATTAATTTTTAGCATATCCTTATTTTATATGATTTTCATATCAAATATTTGATAAAATTAATTTTTAATATATGAGATGTTATAACCCGTTTAAGGGCTGTCTGGGTTTGGTGAGACTCATACTCATGAATTCAGGTCAAATACATGAGAAACCTTCACTTAAGAATAAAGCAATATGGTAGCTTGGGCATAATTTAGGGAGCTTTCGTTTATATATATATATATATATATATATATATATATGTGATTGATTTCTTTTGAGAAACATTTTTAAGTTTTAAGAACTCGAAAGAACTCAACGTAACAATTTGTTTTTTTTTTTGAGTTTTTTTTTACACATATGTAATATGTAAGTGTAAGTAACGTAAAAAAAATTACAGTATTTTTATACACAACGAACCGACTTTTTACATATGTGTAACTAACATTTAAACTTGTGTAACCATCAAAAATCTTTGTTTTCTCTCCCGATTCATTTTTTAATCAAATTTAATCTCAACAACATATTCAATATTTATTTAATTGATCGTGTGGTCCATATAGTTCATAAAGTATTTATAACTTATCAAGTTCTCAAAAGATTATTCCCCTGTATCTATAATATATAAACGAAGACATAAAAATCCTACGTGTTGCAATGTGGTCGCTCCCCCTTTTTTTGGAGTCACCAGATTTGCTTGAATTTTAAATGGATGCTTCACATGCATTTTACCCGAATTCATGGGTATGGGTCTTACCAAACCCAGATATTTCTTAAACGGGTTATAACATCTCATTAAATTAAAAATTATTCTCACCAAATTATTGATGTAAAAATCCAATACAATAGGATATAATAAAATTAATATCTTATTTATTTTAAAAAAGATATATATATTTTTTAAATTAAAAAAAATTGATAGTAAAAAAAATAAACGGGTCTTGAGTTTCATCAAACCATAAGTATATTATTAATTTTCATAAATACTATTTATAATTAAAAAACCAATTTTATAGTAAAAAAAAATAAACGGTTCTTGAGTCTCATCAAAACCATATAGCTTTTAGACCGGGTTATAACATCTCATTTATTTGTGAAACAATTTATTATCAAACCATAATTATATTATTAATTTTCATACAATAAAATAAATAAATTCAAAAAATAAATAAATATTAGAACAAACAATATAAAACAACCCCCGTAATACGGGGGATAAAACATGTAAAAATCTATATAAAATATTTATTTAGGAAATCTAATGCGTACAAACCTATAAGAGGGGAAGAGGCACCCATATGGGTAGGGTGTATGGCTTACAAACCACATGGCAACACCACCCCATCCCATGTGGGTAAGATGCATGACTTCATTTCATGGCAAAGGTTTGTCACACAACATTGATTCATTATTGGCCATTAAAAATTAAAATAAATTAATGAAGTTTTAGGGTACTTGTGGGTAGATGTTGTTCGTAAGTTTGTGGTTTTTGGGTAGTTAATGGTAGAAATGAGGTGGCACTACATTATTGATTAATGCATGGGTAATACCCATGAGTGCCCCTTCCCCTCTAATATAAGTGTAGGTTGGCGAAGAACTTTTATTCCACGCCAACTTGCTTCGATAATTCTAAAAACACTTGCTGGAGGAATTAGGGATGAACAAATGGTATTGGGTATTTTCGATACATCACTTTTTGAGGTTTTGGGATCGTTATAGTATGATACTGATATTTTTGCCTAATGTACCGGTTCCGGTATCTATTTTTGGCAATTGTCGGTGTCAGTTTTTTTCGATAACAATACTCAATATTTGTAAGCAAAATATAGAACACAAAGCAGAAGCAAACAATGTCATTGAACCGGAAGCAACCGTCGTCGTCGAACCAGAATAAGAAACTTTGGTCGTTGAGTGAGAATCAGATGGCGATTGGGATTCTTTAGAGTTGTCTTAACGTGATTTTGGTGCTAGAAAGAAAAAGGCAATGGGGTTCTTTAGAGTTGTCTTAACGTGATTTTGATATATGAAGGGAAATATGTAATTAAATTAAAGAATATAAAATATTAATTCAGGAAATCTAATAGAAACTTATGATATAACTGTAGGTTAAGGGAATATATTCAGTGAAGAACTGATGTTCAAAAATCTATTTAGCATTTAAATACATTTTCTTTTTCTACTCTTTTTAAAAGAATTAGTACGTTTCTGGAGTCTAATAAAAACGTACATTTAGCCTAACTCATCTTGCGTGTTGCCACACGTACCCCTCGATCTCCACAGAATTTTTACTAAATGTACCCTTCTCTTAACTTATCAAATCAATTATCATTTACTTTTAACATTATTTATATACATATTAGTCCCTTCAACACTTATTTCACTTAATAATCTCCACTAATTATATCAAATTATTAACTATTTGTTATTAATCTCCACTAATTACATCTTCCATTAATTATATCATTGTACATATTATTAATATTTTTCTATTTTTAACAATATTGATATTAGGGTCTGTCTCATATACACATATATATATATAGTTTTATAAATATAACAATACACTAACACTTATAATAATAAATATATTATTATTATGATCAAGGACAATAACACGAAAAGAAAGAGGAAATAAAAGCTTTATAGGTTTTTAATTTAATATTTAAAGAGATACCATAAAATGAAGACAAAAAAAATATTAAAGGGAAATATAATGTCAAATAAAATTGTTTAAGAAAGTAAAAGTTAGAGGAAGATGTATGCCAAGTAAACAAGTGAGCGCAATTAACCTAACAAATCCTTAAATCATTTGATACTTCATAGAAAGTGACAGTGTGATTCAAGAAGGCGTATTTTTGGATTCAATAATAAAATATTATAGAAAACCCTATTTATGTATTTAATAATTAATGTTTTAAAAACCAGTCTTTTACTTGTATCGGATTAGGCTAAAAAATAGTACAGCCGGTTGAACCAGGTTATACCGGAAGGTTGAACCGGTTGAATAGTTTTTTTTATAATTTCCTATAAATTCAAATTCAACTCCAAAATTAACCCGAAAAGTAATTGCTTCCATAACAAAAAATAATTCAAAAGTTAATATATATTAAAAAATTAATACAAAAGCACTCAATTTTAAAAAATTGTCTAAAAGTTTAAACGTTTGAATGTTAATTGTTAGGTTAAAAGTAATTTTGGAAAAATATGAGCCGCAATTATCAAATGTATGTATAATAAAGTGGTCCAGATACAATAAAAAGACTTGTTATTCCACATCTTTTGCTTCGTTTCTTCCAAAACTAAGAGGTACAACTTGCTTAGTTTTTTGCCAAAAGTAAGAGGCGCACATACTTGCAGGAGGAATTAAAGATAAACAAATGGTATCGGGTACTTCTGCCGCATACATTTTAAGGTTTCGGGATCGGTACAACGAAGTATTGATTTTTTGCCTTCGGGGTATACGTATAGTGCCGGACATTTTCATTATCGGTACCAGTACCCATTTTTGGCAATTTTCGCAGTTGGTATTTTCGGCAAAGGTATCGGTACCGATATCAAGCCCACCCCAACAGAAACTTATTATCACTCTATTTAACTTTTAGATTTTTTCTTTTTGTGTTTCAGCCTTTAGGTTTGATGTCTTGAGGCTTTTTCTCCACCACCCCTCTATAAATACCTATTCAAATGTAGATCATCATCAGAGAAAAATTGAATAACTTCTCAAACATGGAAGTTAAACAGACAGCGGTTGTTCGCTCCGTTACAAACCTTCATCCAAGTATCTGGGGAGATCAGTTTCTTGTCTATGATGAGGTATGACACTACAACAAAGTTATGGTTTCATAGAATAATGAAAACCTATAATGTTACATGTTATTAATTAACATTTTAGTGTAATACAAAGAAAAGTTATCAAATAATATAATGTAATTATGATAATTGTATAACACTTTACTGTATATATAACGTATGCTCTCTAGTTTGTTTTCATATATGCTACTGAGTATTGACTAATAAGAATTGAAAAACTGATAACAAGAAACACATAACCTTAACACGCCTTTTATATATTGACAAATAATTTAAGAAACAACAAACCTAGGATTAAGTAAAATCTAAAAATAATAAACTAACTATTAGTCCTTAACTTTGCATATCCTCCAAATTACCCCTTAAGATCTTTTGTACCACTCTTTTAATGTTGCAATTTATCACTTTCTATGCGAAAACGTCGGCCACGATGCGATATTTATGTGGATACGTTCGACCACATGGTCATCTTAAATACTTGATACGTAGTACTCTTAGGTGAAAATGCTGGCCAAATTTTTTTTTTCCGACGAACCCCCCAGCAATGAAACAAATGTTCTGGTGGATCGAGTTTACAATTTTATTTTTTATAAAATATTTAATCTGATTTAATAATAGGAAGAGGAGACTTATTTATTTAACTGTTTTAATAAGAAGAAGTTGAATAAAAAATAAATAAAATAATAAAATTTGCTTGAACAGACATAAATTTGTTTTTGTTATGGTTAGTTCGTTTTATTATTTATACCTTTCATGAAAAGAGAGAAAAATGAAAATAAACATTCGTGAATTTTTGTACACACAGTGGACTAAAAAAACAACAATTTCTGATGTTCAAGACTTGAACTGACAGTTCTGTTAAACTTATGCCTGCTACCAAAAAAATATAAATTATTCAAATTTAATGATTGAAGTAAGTTCTTACATGACCAGTGCATAAACTCAGGGGTCGTTAACTCGTTAAGGGGTATAGAATAAAGCAATGGATTGTATGACTCACTTCTTTTAGGCGCCCACATTTTAAAAAGTAACAAACTGTATGTATGTAATTTTGGTTTTGAAATTGTTTGTCGATAGAGTTTGTGGTCTATAATTATACGGGACTTAGAAGACATAGGAGTCACATGATCTAAAGCAATTGTTATTATGAAAAGGGATCCAATTATATTATGTGTTCTGGGCATTCAAAAAGATTTGAGACGACCAAGCATAAACTCTACTAATTTATGTTTGGATCTTAGTTAGAGTAAGAACATGTTTGGGATATAGTTTGATAACACTTTATTGACTTTTCAAAAAGCCAATAATTTAAATTCTGTTTGGCAATCACAAAAATTTCTTTTAATTTAGCCTTTTAAAAGTGTTAAAAAACAGTTTTTTAAAAGCCTCAAATCCAAGCTTTTTAAAATGGTTTTTTGATCAAAAAGCCAATAATTAAGGCAATTCGCGGTTTACAAACTCAATCCCAAACATGCTCTAAACACCCGCACAATCAAAATGCAAAAATATAAATAAACACAAGACACGAGGATTTACGTTGTCGTTCTAAACTGACCTGCATCCATATGTTGGAACCAAGAATTTATTATTGCCTTCCAACTCTCATGATGAGAGCATACAAGTACAAGGATTACAATATATATCGAATAATCTAGGGGTTCTAGCTTAGGAAACTAGAAAACATAAACAACCGGAGTATAGATATATAAGGTCAGCTCAAAATCTTCCATGTCTTCTATCTTTATTAAACTCAGTAGTAAGTCTTCAAATAAACCGACTTGTTTGTATGTATGGTTTAGCAAGAAGATGATGCTGCAATAGAGCCAATAATCCAGACTCTGAAAGAAGAAGTGAAGGAGAAAATACAGATAGCCTTGGATGATCCGAGCAAACATACTGACTTGTTGAAACTAGTCAATGATATCCAACGCCTTGGCATTGGCTACTGTTTTGAACAAGAGATTGAGCTAGCCTTGGGCCATATTTACACTCTATATGGTGATGATTGGAAAGGTGGTAGTGAATCACTTTGGTTTCGACTCCTTCGACAACAAGGGTTTTATATTTCATGTGGTTAGTGAATAGATGTTCAATTTGTTAATCATAATACAAATGATTTTAACATTTTTTATATTAATAAAATCAGATATCTTCAACAAATATAAGGACAATGAGGGAACTTTTAAGGAATCTTTAACTAGTGATATCAATGGTATGCTTGAGTTATATGAGGCAACCTATATGCGGGTGCGAGGCGAGGCAGTTCTAGATAACGCTCTTCTTTTTTCAAAAAGCCGACTTGAAAAAATAACAAATGATCCTATTCGGTGGAATTGTAGCCTCACTCTTTCAAAGCACATAAAGGAAGCACTAGAGCGGCCTATATGGAAAAGGTTGCCAAGACTAGATGCGTTACGGTACATACCATTCTATGAACAAAAAGATTCACATGATAAATCCTTACTAAGACTCGCAAAGTTGGATTTTAACCGGCTTCAATCTCTACATAAAAGGGAGCTTAGCCAACTTTCTAAGTAAGTTTATTTGTTCCTTCGTAGTACATCGTAAGACAACCTTACATCACCATGCTACACTTTACGACGTCATACGACACCTTTCATTTTATTACTAAAGATTTGAAATGCTGCTCATTTTTTTGTGGTGTTTGTGTTATAAATTATTGTAGATGGTGGAAAGATTTTGAGCCTACAAAGAACCTACATTTTGTAAGAGACCGATTGGTTGAACCTCAATATTCTCGTTCTAGGATTTTCTTAACAAAAGTGATAAAAATGGCAACAGTTTTAGATGACACTTATGATAATTATGGTACTTATGAAAGATTTTCACAGAAGCAATTCAAAGGTATGTAAACACATACCTACACCAACAATATGCACTTAGTGGCAAACATGTATAATATCCGGACTTAAAATCAAAATAGTTTATCAAAATTATTGTTTACGCGTACATTAATTATAGGTGGTCACTTACCTGCATCGATGCACTTCCCGATTACATGAAGATGATAAACAAAATGCTCTTGGATACTTATGGTGAAATTCAGGAAATCATGGCAAGTGAAGGAAAGGCATATCAAGTGGACTATGCGAAACAGGCGGTTAGTTTTAGTTTCTTTATGTTTGTAATGTTTTTTGTATACAAATATTGTTAGAACTGAAGTAAATGTGTCATTTCTCTTATGTAGATGAAAGACTTGAGTAGAAATTACATGACTGAAGCAAAATGGTTGAATGAGGGATACGTACCAACGCTAGAGGAGCATGAATCGGTTTCAATTGAAACGGGCGGCTACAAAATGCTTGCAACGTCATGTTTTATGAGCATGGGTGAGACAGCCACAGAAGAAGCTTTCAAATGGGCTCTTAAATTCCCCCCTCTTGTAGTAGCCGTATCTGTTATTAGTAGGATTATTGATGATATTATCGGGTACAAGGTGCATATTTTGTATTGCACGCGTAACTAATTAATTTAAAATATAATTAAAATACACTTTAGCAATATACTTATCATACACTGTTAATACAAAGTCATTGTACAACATAGTCTACAATTAATAAATAATAAACAACTAGTTGATTAACTGAGATTATTTGTTGTTGTTTTGTTTGAAACAACACTAATTTTCTAATAACGTAACATATAAACAAAAAAACTCCGTGAGTGGATTTTGAGGGTTTATTATCAAGTATTATGATAGTTTCATTTCATTTCTAGGTTATTAATTTCAACTTCGTAAGCTAGGTATTCGATTATTTCATTACGCACACCAACTGTTTGTGAAAATACGCATGAAGAAGTTGTAATTTAAAACTATCATTGATTATTAAGCTTATATTATGAGATTAGGTTATTGCAATATGCACAGTTGCACACCAACTGTTTGTGAAAATTTAGAGAGATGAATGCTTACAGGAACGAATGAAATTGCCATTGAATCGGTTGTTGTGCATCCGGATTTAGGTTCTACGGTTAGTTTAATAGTTTTCGCTGTTGTTGTTTCATAGTTAGGTTTTAGGTTAGGAATTATTTGGTTATCGCATCGTGCACGCCAACTGTTTGTGAAGATACAGGACTGAAATTGCAGTTAATCACTTTGAGTCGGCTATTGTTTATTTAGATTTCGGTTCTGTAGTTGAATTACCTCTGTTCTCATTTCATAATTAGGTTTTAGGTTAAGTATTATATCTTTGTAAGCTACTTATTTGGTTATCACATTATGCACACCAACTGTTTGTGAATATACAGGACTGAAATTGCAGTTAATCACTTTGAATCGGCTATTGTTTATCCAGATTTCGGTTCTGCAGTTGAATTACCTCTGGTTTTGTTTTATAATTAGGTTTTGTTAACTGTCATAATTGTTTCATTTTATTTCTAGGTTATTAATTTCATCTTCGTAAGCTAGATATTCGATTATTGCAACATGCACGCCAACTGTTTTTAAAAATTCTAAGCGATTAATGCTACAGGAATCAAATTGTCAAAATTGTAATTGAAACTGTCATTGATTAAGCTTATGTTGTCTGATTTAACTAGGGTGTAAACGAGCTGAGCTTACGCTCGTTTTGGATTACAAGAGCTTTAGCTCGGCTCGTGAGTTTTTTTGTCAAGCTCGGTCTTGGCTCGATTATTGTTGATTATTTATTAATTAATTTATATACGTTTTTAATTATTTTTATATATCTTGAGAAAGACCTTAAACGAGCCTGAGCTCGGTTCGAACTCGGCTTTGCAGTGTGCGCTTAATACATAGAATTCCAAAAGAGCTAAAACTAAAAGGTACACAAGGCTCGACGAGCCTAAACGAGCTTCCTAAACAAAGCTCGAGCTCGGGTTGATAACTAAACCAGCTTTATATGAGGCTTAGGCTCGCCGGATCGGCTCGAGCTAGAAAAAACTTGGCTTGTTTCCAGCTTTTTATTGATCGAGCTCAAGTAGCTCGCGAGCGGCTTTTATAATTATATGCATTGAATCGGTTATTTTTTGTCCAGATTTCAGTTCTAGAGTTGAAATTCCTCTGTTCTTGTTTCACAGTTAGATATTCATCTTTTTAAACTAGTTATTTGATTATTGCATTATGCACGTTAGCCTTTTGTTAAAAACTTAAAATTCATAGAGATGAATGCTGCAGGAGTGAAATTACGAAATTGGAATTAATTACATTGAATTTAATGCAAGGGACGACAAATTGAAAATGTCACTGATTAAGCTTTTTTATTCAATTTAAGGTATCAAAAGACGGAGATATGAGCGCTTTCAAGGCTTACAAAGCTTGTGTCCCAATAGCATGGAGCCCCAATCTTTACATAACTCTGGTTAGGGGAATCCCAGGAACCAGAAGACTTCACAGGCGCACATTAGAAGCATTGCGTTTAGGAAAGTGTAACAGGACTGTTATGAGATGGAATACTCCTACTGTTCGAGGAATGCTTCAACAGGTCCTTAATTTGTGCATTTGGATTATTGTATTAGGTTGTTTCGTTAGGTTTAGTGGATTGAGATTAGTGATTTGAATTATTATGTTTTTGCTTAGGTTAAAAGATTGGTTGTTATTGAGACTGAAGAAATGTTTAAGGCACGGAAAGAGAAAGAAGCAAAGCATCGTGCCATTCATTCACCTTTGGTTGTGAGTCATGTTCTGCCCCCTGCAAGTGAGCTGGCTCAGCAGGCTGCTTAATAGATTTGGTGTAAGTGACTTTTCATGATTAGCTGTTTTTATTACAATTAAGATAGTTTGTATTTTACATATTCTTGCTAGTCGTTATATTTACGGGTCGAGTCCTATATTTTTGAGTAAATTTTGTGTTTTATTGTTCTTGTTTATACTTATATCTTTATTAATCAATTTAGGGCTTCTTTTCGACATTTAAGGGCGTATTAAAGCTGATGTGGCAACGGAATATCTGGTTCTTCTGATTTCTGTGGTGGATATGGTTTGCTGTCTATCCTATTTAGTTGAGGTATGCATATTTCATAATATGGATAAACACCATCTTGTTTTTATCCTTTTTGTAGACATTCTGAAACTTGAATATTATCCCATTTACATGTTTTTGTGGTCACCAAATTCTGCCTTAGGAGATAGATTATGCATTAAATAGGTGATGATAAACTAGTGATGAATTAAAGATACCCTAAGGCACACAAATATGTTGCATTCGTATAATGAATTACAAAAGTCTATCAATATTTTACAAAAATAATATCAAATATCAAATATCTAAATACCAAACTATAAAATAAATATATCCACTAAGCTTCTTCCTTACCTTCAATGGCTGCCTTCTTCACCTCAATATCATCAACCATCTCAATATTAACTACATTCCAATTTTCACTATCTTTCTTTTCACTATCATTACTTCCAATATAGTTTTGCACTTTATACCTGTGTCTAGATGCCAAAACCAAAAACGCCAAAAAATTAACGACTCCCAGAATCGCAAGCAGCCAATAGAAATTCTCCAGTTTACCCTTATTCAAATTATTCGTTAACCAACTCCCGTCGGTTGCCATGTCAGTTATCGACACCAACACGCTACTCATAAAATAACCCATCGCCAAAGTACTCAAAAACAAACCCGTACTCATTGACTTCATTCTTTCGGGTGCTTCTCGGATGAAAAACTCGAGCTGACCGACATAAGCAAACGCTTCACCCGCACCAACCAAAAAGAATTGTGGGACCAACCAAAAAGCCGCAATATCTGTCTTTTCTTTCACATGCATTTCACGTCTTCGTTTCTCAACAATAGCTGAAGCAACCATTCCGAAAACTGAAAGAACGAGCCCGATTCCAATTCGTTGTAAGCTTCTAAGCCCTTTCGGGTCACGGGTTATCTTCCGGGCTAACCGGACAATGACACGTTCGTTAAGAGATGTAAATAGGAGAATGGATATGAATAGGAAAACCGAAAACGAGCCTGCGGGTATTTCAAAGCCTGCAACTTTTCGGTTCATGAGTGTCGCTTGCTCGATGGTGAATGTGTTCATTTGCGAGTAGACTGTCCAGAAGAGGATGCACGTTGACCAAATCGGGATTAAACTTATGACCATTTTGACTTCTTCGACTTGTGTTACACTTGAAACTATCCATGGGTTGTTTCTGTTTTCATCTGAGTTTGCATAATCATGTAGTATTGCAGCTTTGTCTAGAGACCTGTAGCACCAATTATATACAAAAATAAATGTTAGTTATTACTTATTAGTTTGTTGGTTTCAATGACATAGTACAAAATAATGAAATTTCTAGAATCACATTGACTTTTGTTAATTTGCATTTTAGTTCCTAGATTTTATTACTACTTAGGCTGTAAAGTAGGGGTGCAAACTCGGGCCCGAGCTCGACTCGTTTCCAGCTCTTTTCCTATAGTCTGAGGCTAGCTCACGAGTCATTGTTTTCAAGCTTGATCTTGGCTCGGGCTCTCGTTTATTAGTTATTATTATTATTATTATTATTATTTATTAGTTAGTTATGTACATTTTTTAATTATTTTTATATATAAGATAATATATATTATTTAGTTATTTTTATAATAATTCTATGTATAATAAATGTTATTACATAAATATATATGTTTAATTCATTAAATAAAAATTATATAATGCTCGTTTATTAAACAAACTTATCTTAAGTCTCACGCTTGGACTCGAGCTCGTTTAAGTTCGGCTCGATTCGAGCTTTTAATGAGTCTATTTTGAGTAGCTCACGAGCCCAGCTTGGCTCGTTTACACCCCTGCTGTAAACGGGCTGACCCACTCAACATCGGCTTCAAGCAATGTTTAAACATGCTCAAGCTTGAATCGGAGATCATTAATAAACGAGCCTGAGCCTCGTATACCAAACTTGACTAAGCTCATGAGCCAAGTATCATTTATATAGTATTTAACTTTTTATTACTGTTTGTATTTTATATAACAAAAATATAATACATTAGTAAGTATTTTAGTGTATAAAATATTGATAAAAATAACTAAAATGTTTACGCGTTCTTCTTTGTTACCAGGCTAAGCCTCGTACATGAAAATGTATGTATGTGTACAACGTAAACACGTATTATAAACTAGAAAGGTAATTATACATCTATACGTACCTGAATTTAGTCGTGTGTGGAACTTTTGAGTTGGTATATCCGTTCAATAACCCCGGGTTTGCAGGGTACGGATGACTCCTATTCTTTATAGCCAGAAACACTACTCTCCATATAACTGTTAACGGGCTTCCTTGTGGTTTCTTAAACCGATATAAAGTGGTCCCACACACCAACACAATAACCGCAATAATCATAGTACCCGCCGATATCCCATACCCCCATCCTCTGCCCACATTATCTTGTATGTACACCAAAACCGTCACTGCAAACAGAGACCCGAGACTGATGCAAAAGTAAAACCGGTTGAAAAAGTAGACCATTGCCTTTTCTTCCTTCGGGTCTGATGTATCAAACTGGTCTGACCCGAAACCTGAAACATTTGACTTGATGCCACCACCACCTAATGCGATGGTGTAAAGAGCCACGTAAAGCAGCGTGAGTTGACTCCCGCTAGCTTCTATGCATTGTTGTCTTCTCGGGTGGTCACAATGTGGTGGTTTCATGCTCGGGAGTGTTGTTGCTAGGGTCAATAGTGTCACACCCTGTTTTATCAATTAAAAGTTAGGGTTACATTTTATTTCTAATGTTGTAAAGTTAATTGCATGGTGTAAAAATATATCATGTTGTTGATTTGGCTAAAGAAAATTAAACTGGATACAATACTAGTCTGTTGGTCAGGCCCGTAACCGAACTATGCACCCTACTTGTTCATTGGTTAGACCAGTCGTACCACTCAAAAACCGAATGATGTCATAATATGTTTTTTAGCAATATTTCAAAAAATTTACTTAACCGGTTCACCAGTTTAACCGCCACTTAAAAAGCTGTTAGCACATCCACCGGTTGTCAAAAGGCAGCGGGTCCAACCAGCGACGGTTCAACTCATACCAAACAAACCGGTCTACGGTCTAGGTTTAATAACATTGCTAAAAATGTCATTTTTAGTTTAATACATCTCGTGTATAAATATTTTTAAAGCTGTATTTTGTCTTATTTAAATTTAAGTATGGTTTATCATTTTATGTTCATAAAGTTTATGTCACTTAAACGGCAATAATATGATTGTTATAGCAAAAAGAATTAGTTGGCCACCCAAATTATTATGCAAATGTTGTTGCACCATGCAATTAACCCTTTCTATAACTATTATTCAAAAAGCAAAGTTAAAAAGACAACCTAATTCCCCCCAAACATACCTAAATCGAGGCAAAGAGATGTGATACTACTTACCACAGCACATATGGTTGCAAAGATTGCAATGGTCAAGTACCGACCGAGTTTAGCATCTGCCAAGAATCCTCCAAACAAAGCTAGAATATTGAGAGCTCCCATGAAATTCGTGACCGTGTTTGCTGACTTTGACGATGAAAGATGCAAAACTCCAACCAAATACGTCACAAGATTCATCGATATCCCCATCACACATATTCTCTCTGAAAGCTCGGTCCCTAATATGAGCCCGGCAGCAAGCCACCCACCCGTCTTCGAGTTGTCAACGGGGTTTCCTTTATAATCAACTGCGTCATCTTTATCCGTTTTGGAAACAGCCAAAACCTGTTAACACATAAGTTTAGAATCAAAATATTAATAATTATAATATGGTATGATGAGAGGAAGTTGTTGAAGAGAAGCATTACCATTTTGGGTGTGTGTGTGTGTGTTTTGTGGTGTGTTTATGTGTGTGTTGAGGGTTCAGAGATAAATGTAATTGGTTCCAAGAATATCTGTAATATAGAGGAAATTTGTAGGACAAAAGTAAAAGAAGGTTGGGAGAAAGTAAGATAATTGATACAAGATTTTATCAAAAGGGATCCTTTTTGCATGCTTAACAAGTATGGCTAAAGACGTCCTTTATGTTTTATTGTTTTTTCGGTGGATGTCCTTTATCAAAAGACTTGGCTGAAAACATCCTTTACATGAGGGTATTTTGGTCATTTACTCTTGAAAATTAATCATCTTTAGGTCAGTGAATATGGTTCAGAGTTAATATTATTTTAATTTGCAATAGTAAAATGACCAAAATACCCCCATTTGCAGGGCACACGACCATGTTTAACGAAAAAAGTTAACTGGGTTAGGGTTGAAGGACATAATGTGATAGAGTTTTTTAAATGTAAAGAATGTTTTCTGTCATAAGTTTTGCTAAAGTACGTCCACTAAAAAAACGATTAAACATAAAGGACGTCTTTTACAATTTTGTCTATCTTGAAAGGTGTTGGTTTCGGGTTCGGTTCTCTTGGTATTTAACGTTTAAAAATGCGTTATTAACACGTGTTGTCGGTTTGCTGGCTAGGATGTCATGTGAAGTAAGTGGTGGTGAATTTTAGTTGATAAGTGGATGGATTTGGATTGATTTGTGGTTTATCATACTTTCTTGTGGACTATGATGGTTGAAGTTTATATGTGGTGTTGCTAGTTACACCTATTGAGAGTTGGGGTGTTTTGGACACATGCTACATTGCAAATTTTGATCCAATCTCTGTGACTGGGACCAGCCAACAAAAATACCTTGCACCTCTGGATTTTTGACATTTTGCATATTGAAAATGTGGGTTCATGTGATGATTGTACTCTTTTGATTATATTCTTGCTTGTTAATCATAGATTTTGGTCCATAAACACTTATGCAAATGTGTCGTTTATGGCCATTGGAAACGAATCACCCAACACAGTTAAACGAAAATAATAATTTTCGCCATCGAATACATGTCACCTCATTTTTCATTTAAGCTTGGCTAGATTTAGAGGCTTCACTTGCTACAAACTTACTGCCTTACGTACCTCCTAACGTGTATCATTACTTATCTTGACTTCTCGTTTGGTCTCCAAGTAAATCCAATTACCCAAAATAGCTTGATGATCTAAAATCACAAGCCATTAACCCGATTTAGCATGTCAATCCTAATTTTATTTTCAGTGTATAATTTTATTTTTTATAATTTTTAGGTTGAACAGATTGGTACAACGGATAGCAATTTTTTTTTCCTTTTTTTTAAAGGTTGTAGTATGTTAGCCAATGAACAGTTAAATAAAAGTTTAGAGTTTTAACCAATTGGTAATTTGGTATTGATATAGACCATGCAACTAAAATATATAAATATATCTACATGTTGATCCTTTTACAATAAATAATATAACAAAATAATTGTATTAGACTTATCAAATTAATATATATTTAAAAATTTATGTAACATCTAAATATTCTCGAAATTTTTTATTCAGTTTCTTGAAACTAGTCTGACCAATGAACCATATAATCAAGTTTAATATGTGGTAAGATATAACGTGATTTATATTCATAATAATGTCTAATTTCCAAACATCATGCATCTTTATATATAAAATTGAATACGTATTTCAGGATAAAAATAAAAGTATCTGTTTGGACCTATTCATTAAAAAAAAATCAAAAAAAAAAAAATCTCTTTTCTGACATTCATAAAAGATTTTGTGAACATGCATTTCATGTGTGGTTTATAACTTTATATACTTAATATATTTCAAAATTTTTATATATTCTTTAATTTTATAGAATACTTGAACATAAATTCGGATCCCAAGAAATTTCAAAGTTGGGCACTAAAATCCTTAACTATTTGATAACTTACTAATATGAGAATAGACATTAGAATCTAACAACAAATATAAACACTTAAAAACATTTTTTATGAAATGTTGTCATATTAAAAGGTTCTTAATCAAATTAAAAGGTTGGTACGTTTTCAAATTAATCAAGAATCTCTAAATTCAGACCTTTAATCTATGTCATCAAACATTACTTTGATTAAATCCATTTAATTCATACCGTCCACTGCGATTTTGATCATGATCAGGTTATATATAAGAAATAAGAAAGTAATTATCAACTTAAACCCATTATAAAGGAATAATTAAAAGGTGTGTGCGTATGACAGAGGAGGGGATAATTACACATTGCGTAACAAAATACGAATATCATATTTGTTCTTCCGTCGATTGATGAATCGTTGCATAACTTTGGAAGGATTTGAATTTGAATCAAAGCATACGTAGGTAAACATTATTTCCTTTCCATAAAAGAGTGGACTAAAAAATTATTCGAATTTAACTTTTTGACGTAATTATATAAAAATGTAAAACTATTCGTATGGCCTATTTGATTATAAAGCATCCATCTTTGTAGTACTTTATAGACTTTGTTGAAGATGCTTAGTTGAGATTTGAGACTAGATGTTGATTAATTGACTAGATGTTGAGTATGTCTATTCATTTACTAAACTTGACGGGCGCCCGCGTGATGCGGCGGGAAACAAAAATTATAGTAATCATGTAATAATTGTGGATGTTCAAGGTTCGTTTGAATCCTTGAAAACGTTTGAACCAATCACCACTTTTGGTCAGTCGGTTTCCGAATGCTCAAATCATAGCAAAGGATTTGGTTTATGATTTATACAGAAAATTGACCATATAAAACCGGATCAGAAGGTAAATTTATTATTGAAGTTCAATAAGTGAAACCAAACCATTAGTAACGATTCAGTTTAAAGTTTCAAGGGTTCAATTTCGGTTCTTAATAACAAAAAATCAAACCAACGGTTTGGCTCACGGTATAACTTTGAAACCGTTAAAACCAAATTGTGAATACCCATACGTAATATGTTAATTTTTTTATTTTAAAAGTTATAGCAAAACCATACCCAAATTAAAGACAATAAAATGCTCATTTTTATGGTGCATTTTTTTATAAAAAATATTAACGTATGAAAAAGTTATGGTCATTAGAAAATCTTTGGTGGGAAGCTATTTACAATTATAATTAAAAGGTATGTATGTGTAAAGATAAAGATCCATATAGTAACTATTTCTTAAAATTTACAAAAGTTGAGTAAGGTTGAGGGAGCTATATCGTAACTATTTCATGACATATTTTGTAATGGACAAGTTTGTCCTTATCTTGCATGCTATATAAGATGTACATTAGCCATTAAAAATTATAAATTACTTAAAAATAAATATCTTAATTTACCCTTGTTTGGTGGTGTATTATATATAGTATAGATTTGTCAATGTTCATTTTTTAAAATTCTATTTATGGTTGTGGCAAAGTTGATAAAGGTATTTATGCTTCTAAGACCATGTGTAGTCGTAAAGCTCCACATCCAGGGGTTATACGCCACGTGACGCCTAGTCAGAGTTATGGTTTTGTACAAAAACAGGCTGTAGTCATAACTCTTCACATCCAGGGGTTATGCGCCACGTGGCGCGCAGTCATTATAATTTTATTTGTTTTTTTAATAATAATTCATTTAAATAAATTAACATAAAATTAAAAATTACATTAAACTTCCAAATAAAAATTACATTAAACTAAATTAAAAAAAAATACATCAAATTAAAATAAAAAAACATAAATAATACTAATAAAACTAAAACTCATTTATATTTTTCTAAAATTTTCGCTCGTCGATTGGCTTTTAGAGATTGGACTATCGGGTCGTCTTCGGATAGCTCGTTTGATAAAATTTCGATGTCTTTGTCCATCTCATTCCTTCGAAGTAGGTCGACGACGTCCAAATTTACTTGAAGTCATTGGGTTCCAAGTTGGTGTAAATCTTGTAGTCGAGAGTTCATTAATTGGAATTGGCTTTCCAATTCGGGATTCAAACCCGTTGCCGACGACGAACCGGCCCCTTTCCCCTTTCCTTTGCCTTTGGTTTTTCTACCCCCGGCCGAGGCATGTCGGTAGTATTCACGGGGTCATTATCGCTTAAGTTGAAGTTTCGAGCGTCGGAACGGGGCGTGTCTGGATCAACCGAAGATGATGTTTTAGACTTTTTTTTACGCGGACCACCTTCGCCTTCGGCTTCAGCTTCGGCATCCAACACCAAGCCCCATTTTGGGTGAAACCTCAAGAGGTCTTTCCAAATGCCAAAGTAGTTGAAGGTCCCGCCGACCTTATGTTGAAACTCAACCAACGCGTTATCCATGACTTCCGCGTCCGAGACACCGCTACTCCTAGTTCGATTCATCCGAGAGAAAACCGTATGGAAAACCATGCATTTGGTGTTTATGTCGCCCCATTTCGACAGTAACGAATCTTTTTCTCGACGCGAGTCCCCGCCAAGGTTGTGAAACCTCTCTATAATTTTGTGCCAAAATACCCCCATTTTTTGATAGTTTGTTATAAGAAATTTAAAAAAAATATATATGCATTTTAAAAACCTACCGCATTTGGCATCTTCCGATATTTGGCACCAAGCACGAGCACATAGTATGCACTCGTCGATACTCCACGATATCACCGTCTTTTTAACCCGAGGTTCGCCGGCGGGCTTCTTTGCGTGTTTTTTCGAACGTCCGCATTGGCTCGAACCGCCCTCGGGTTGTGTCTCCGGCACGAACTCGACCTCGGGTTGGGTCTCCGGGGCGGGTTGGGAACCCGAACCCGCAAAAATGTTTGTCAATGGGTTTTGGAAACCGGACATCGCATTTGGCATAGAGTTTTGTACGGGTCATACATTTGCGGGACGGGTACGGTTGGCGTCGGGGCGGTAGATTGGTTCGGTTGTGGATTTTGGTTGGCTTGACGGGCATATTGACCGAAACCGAAAATATTTTGGTTGTTGTTTGGAAACATGATGGTAGAAATATTAGTGTAAAAGATATAAATATTTGTGTAAATTGGTAGATTGGAAGGAATGTGTTAAAAAATATGAGTTTGGTTTGTTTATATAGTATAAATATAATTATTATTTTTTTTAAAACTCCAACGGCTCCAAACCAACAGTTACTTTTTTTGATTCTCGTGCCATTCTCGCGTTTTAGATACAACGCGCAAAAAAAAATTTTCAACATAGCGCAGGGGGGCGGTGTACCCCCTGCATTTTCACCCAAAACGCTAGCCACAACGCACCATTACACATGGTCTTAATTAGATGATATTAGACCATACACTAAAACGTGATAAGATAGGGTATGATGTATTTTTTTTCTCAATATGGACCAGAAAAATTTAGAAATATAATAAATATTAAATAGATTTTCGATTCATAATTTCTTTTAATGAATTAAAACATGGTAAGTATATTAACTAGACTGAATTTTTTTTTAAATGTGTGATATATTTAGCAAAATAATCATGCTTGATTTTCAAATTTGTTAAATAAATTGTAATCTATCAGAGGTGGTGGCAAGTAGCGACAATGAGTGTTGGCGGTGTTGGCGACGACTATATCAGCCGTGGAGGTTGTAAGTGAGAAATTATTCCAATTTCTTAATTATATATATGAAATGAATATTGAATTCATACATTACTAAGAATTTAAGTGAATTAGTTCAAATATAAATTTTCATTATTATGTAATTAAGCATGTTATCTCTTGAATTTGCTACTTCAATAAAAAAATTATGTGAATTATTAAAACTTTAAAAGCATTTCGCATGTTGAAAATATGGTTCAATGGTAAAATTGCTCACTTTTGATATATCTTGTTTTTTTATAGTTATTGTTGTTGAGATACATATATCTATCATAACTTTTAGTTGACATGGATGTCAGTAAATTAATTTGTTGCTTAGATTTAAGGTGTCACAAAATAAACTGTTTAATGATCAAATGTTGTGTGATAGCATCACATATTATTATTCATAAATGAGTTAGTTCATTCAATAACATAAGTGTATTTGTTCATTCACATATTGTTCTAAAGTTTCGTATCATTATGCTATATATATGCTTGACTAAGTAGCAAATTCTTTCTATATATATTTTTGAAGGTGACTTTCTTTTTTATTTTTGTAAAGTAATTTTTTAAAAACTATGTTACTTGTAACCTAGGATAGAAAAGTTACATAGATATCACTTGTAAGTTGTAATGTAAGCCATTGGACATGTCATAAGTATATAATTCATCATATCAAAATAAAAATATTTATATTCATGATAACATATAACCAAAAAAAACTTTAGATATCATTGTCATCATATTAAATTGAATCATTTTTTAAGATGAAAATAAAAACATCCCCATAAGACAACTAGACAAGTCGATTTTGTATCAATTCATGCTTTGTTTTTTGGGACCATAATGAAATAATAAAATGGAAAGTAGTATCATAATTCATAAATGATATTGTAAACATGCATTTTGATTTTACGTGTGGCTTATATTTTCATAATAAATGAATTCAACTTAAAACTCGTCATGGGTTGGATTACAAATGTTAACATCTATATTTTTTTCTTTAAATTTTATAGAAAATATGATCATATAATACCAAAATTGGTGGCCTAATAAAAACATTTGAAAATGAGAACGAAATTCAAAACAAAACACACTTCTTATACATGACTTGAATCCTTTAACCATTTGATAAGTTGATAATATGATAAGACATTTAAACAATTTTTATGTTACAAACTTTATCAAATCAATAAGTTGCTATCATTTCTTTTTAAAGAATTTAGTACTTAAATTAAGACCTTTAGCTAATGTCATCAAAGATTATTTGGATCAAATCCATTTAAATCGAGACCATCCGATGCTATTTTGGTCATGGTTAAATTATGTACGAGAAGAGAAGAGCTAATTATCAGTTTAATCCGGTTACAATGAATTATCTGAATACACGTGTTTATGGATGAGCGGGTTGGGGTGGGGATTACGTTAGCATATATCATTTTTTTTCGGTTTTGGGCGGATTGAAATTTGAATCAACGCAACCAAAGAGTGAACAGACAAGTATCATTTATTTTTTATGAGCGTATAAATTATAAGGTTTGAATTTGATTTCCTTTTAGCATTTATACAAATATTTTATTTAATGGTAAAAGCATTATGTAATCAAGATGGAGTCGAATGAAATGAAAATTGCGTTTTGGAACACTTGTTAAGCCGATTCATGGACTAAATTGGAAGTAATTATCTTTTTAAATAAGAAATATAGTCATTCGGTTCAAGTTAATAACCTTATCATAACAAAAATATCGTTTTTTTAATAAAAAATACAGTCATTTGGTTAATTAGTGAATTAACCGAAGAAGAAACGTGTAAAAAAGATAAATTTTTAATGTGTTTAATAAAACAAGTATGTTTGGATTTTAAATTTATTTCAGAAACTTAAATACGGCGGTAGGGTTTGTGCTTGCACGGTGACAACAATGGTGATGGCGATGCCAAGTGAGGCGATATTCTAGTTACTTCAAAAGTATATATTTAATAATTTTCTAACAAGGACTATGTTATTATAAGATGATAACATTTTTTTTTCTGTTAAGTAAAAGGTAAATACGATAAATATAAGCAGTGCTTTAAACAATTCCCTCGATACACACTTTCTTCATAAAACACACTAAATTAAAAGGTCGCATTGTATATGTTATCTATGATTTATATGAACAAATCGTATGAGAATCATTGCACGTATAGCCATATAGGACTATAGATGATTTAAGTTATTTTGTATTGCACGTATAGTCGTATAGGACTATAGATGATTTAAGTTATTTTGTATTCAAATTTTCATATACTTGACAACAAATAAATAAGGAAGAACAATACAAAATATAATACTAGAATTTTATACATATGCATATAAATTTTGTATGGAGTAAACAGAATTTCGGGCTTCGTTTTCAGCCTCTAAAAAACTCGCATACAATTAAGAAAAAATACGCATATGTATTAACTTAATAAGATTGATGTAAAATTGTATTCTCCAAGTAACTTAATTTTGCAAAAATTCCAACAGGCGGTGCAGTGTTATACGTGCACGCTTCTGTTTGCATGTAATTCCCTCTTTTATCAGCAAACTCATCGTTATGGTTGGGCCCACCCACCAAAGCCCCAACCACAACATTTGGGTTTGGGTCACTAGACGCGCACCAATTGTCATAACCTTCCGTACACCCGATGAACCCATTGTTCTCTCTATACGACACAATAGATGCACCTCTATGGTGAACCCGAGTTGGGAAATTTGGGCCAAAGCCCACTAGATAGCTCATGTTTAATGGGTTAGAGCCCAAAAAATAATCCACTTGATTTTTTGAAAACTGATGAAGCTCTTGAGGAGTTACATCTCCCATGTGACACTTAAGCATTTCGCGATTCGATTTATGTAGAAAATCCGAGTACACCATTGTCAAAAACAACCCCGAAGAAACGTATTGCATGTTGTTCCATTGTCTAATGAATATTAGCCCACCAGGGGTAAAAACGACGTTATTCTTGGTACCGTTGTTTTTTCCTAGACATGAACAAATGTAGTACTCGGCTTTTGATCGATATTGTTCTAGAATGTTTTTGTGGTTAAGATGTTTTTCTTCAGAAAGTAACTGCATAAAAAGGACATGACACATTTTTTGGTAAAAGGTAAAAACTGATAAATTTTGAAACAAAAAACAAAAATATATTTGAAAAAATGTATCTCATAATGGAGGGAAACAGAAAGGAAGCAATTATTCATACACACTCATATGGGGTTGTCTATTAAAGGGTCCACATTTAACCATAATCAAAACTATTTACAATATTACATGAAAGTTAGGGGTTTAGGTTTAACTTAAATCGGCCGGTGTTTGTATCGGATTTGTCACAAAACCAGTAATATAACTTCTATTAACCGTAAACTCGTTACAAACAAAGATCTCTGAAACAACTCGAATCAGAGAAAAACAAAACACAAATAATATTCTGCACTATATCAACTGAGTATCTCAGAAAGTAGCAGATCAAAGAGAAGCACTAATTTGGGTTTAGACTTGAGAGAGTCAAAGTCAGAGAAGACAACGGCTAGAAAACTTGAACCCTATCTTCTATTTCTTGATAATATATATTTTCTTGTTCTGCTTCCATGAGGGACTTGAAAGTCCATGAGCCCAACAAAACAAGCAGCCTCCAAGAGTCCAAATTCCAAGCCCATGGTAAAAAACCAAAAAGAAGATAAAAACAAAATATTAGGCTAAACACATATAAACGTTTAAATGACTTAGAATTGACTAAACAAAGTATTAAATATTTTGACACCCCCCCTCAATTCTATCATTTAAACAACTCTAGTAAACCCAACATGTCACAAATTAACACATGTTGAGATGGAAACAAACCTTTCGTGAAAACATCAGCAAGCTGTTCTTCAGAATCTCTTTATAATTTTAATTAGTCCGGAAGATATTTTTTCACGAAGGTAGAACAAGTCAATCTCGAAGTGCTTAGTCCTATCATGAAAGACAGGATTTGCACTAATAGCAATAGCTGCACTGTTATCACAGTGCAAAGGAACCGGCAACTTAACATTAACTTTCAGTTCTTTGAACAAGTTTATTAACCACACTATCTCAGATGTCACAGTACCCATGGAACGAAATTCTGCTTCTGCAGAAGAGCGAGACACAGTTGGTTGTTTCTTACTTTTCCAACAAACCAAAGAGTTTCCAAAAAATACACAAAACCCAGACACTGATCTTCTTGTGGAAAGACACTTTCCCCAATCTGAGTCAGCATATGCAGTTAATCCAAAACTTCCACCCTTACTTAACAACACTCCTTTACCAGGAGATTTTTTTAAATATCTTAACAAATGAAAAGCCAACTGCAAATGTGCATGAGTTGGACTATGCATAAACTGACTAAGGAATTGAACAAAATACGATATATTAGGACGTGTGTGAGAAAGATAAATTAACTTATCAATTAATTTCTGATAAACAGAAATATCATTTAGTAAGGTTTCATCCTTCTTACACACATTCGTTACTACATGATTCTAATCAATTGGTGTATTTACAGGTTTGGAAGCAGTTAAACCAAACTCAGCTAAAAGTTCAACACAATATTTTCGTTGAGACAAACAAATCTCATTAGAGGACCTTAACACCTCAATTCCAAGAAAGTATTTAAGTAAACCTAAATCTTTAATCAAAAAAGACGTATTTAACATAGACTTAATTTTGTTTATCTCAGTTTCATTAGTACCCGTTATAACAATATCATCCACATATACTAAAAGAATGATTAAAAAGTCTTTATCATACTTTATGAACAAAGAGTAATCACTCTTACTTTGTTCAAAACCATAAACAATTAACACACTAACAAGTTTTTGATTCCACATTCGTGGAGCTTGTTTTAAACCATATAAAGACCTTTTTAGTTTACACACTTTATTTTCATTTTTTGAAAAATAACCTTCAGGAGGTAACATATAAACGTCTTCACTTAGTTCTCCATACAAAAAAGCATTATTTATGTCAAGTTGATACAAATTCCAATATTTTTCAACAGCTAAGCTAATAACCGTTCTAACTGTTACCATTTTCACAACCGGTGAAAATGTTTCATCGAAATCAATACCCTCTTTTTGACTAAATCCTTTAGTAACTAATCTGGCTTTATAACGCTCTATTTCACCAT
>NW_027506492.1:0-15976 GCF_021521415.1 Bidens hawaiensis
TAGTTTTGTAATATAAGTAATAACACTTGAATTTTAATACGGATACATATGCCACCCCAAAATATGAAAACGTTTAAAAAGGGGTCGTGAGAAACTCACCTTGAAATCGAAGATAACTTGAAATATAAAGCGTAAGCACAATAACGAAACCGAAGAAACCGAAAGTACTTTAAAGAATCCGAAACGATCAAACTTCTCGAACTATAAACAAAATAAATACAAATATTTAAGGATTAACTAACGGGATTATGCGGTTTAATTATTTAGCTTTAAAGATGCCGCGTTAT
Organism: Bidens hawaiensis; assembly: GCF_021521415.1. Lineage (NCBI taxonomy): Eukaryota > Viridiplantae > Streptophyta > Magnoliopsida > Asterales > Asteraceae > Bidens > Bidens hawaiensis. The sequence goes on from NW_027506492.1 coordinate 288, forward strand.
ATATTTTATTATCTTAATGCGTGGATTATTTTAATATTATACTTTTAACACTAATGTGGGAGTTGCGATATTACGTTGTACGGGTTTTAAATGAGAATTTATATCGAACAATTATAACTAAGTTATTTAATTAAAATTAATGAATTAGAAAGATAACGAGTTTTTAAGTTAACGAAATAAAGTTTAACGAATTATGAATTAACATTACCGAATCAAGGTTTAATGGTTTAAAAGTTAACGAATTAAAGTTCAACGAACGAATTTAAATTAACAAATTAAAGTTGACAGGTTAACGTTAACGAATCATTATATAAACAAATTTTAAATGATTTAACGAAATATCTTATTTACATATTATTTAATTAATAATTTATTGTTAATAAGTGAACTTTAATATTTATGGGATACGGATTTTAAGGGTGCAAGTTTTATCTCAAAAACGACTACGTTGATGTATCGTTAGTTAGGGACGGTTTATAGATCAGAAAATTACCACAAATTGAATGAAAAGTGGGTCCATGTAAATAATCGAGACCTTGCAAACAACAACGCTCCTTCCCTGCTTCACACCTCGCGGTGCTTACACCTCTCGCCTATCGAAGTTCTGTTCAAAAACCTCGTCCGAGAACTTGTATAGAGAAGGATTTCCCGCGCTCGACTTCGGAAGCAAATTCGCGTGTAGGCAGCGCTGTCTGTCGTACCGTTGACTCTATCTATTCATTGAATTTGCTTGAATTTTTATTATATTTGTTTTATTTATTATTTATAGGAATTCTCTTGTTAAGACCCTATGAATCGATTCACACCTCAGATTCATACTAGAACCACGATGATTCAATAAAAATACGACTTCAGACATGGCCAGCTCCCATAGTGTGACGGGCGGTGTGTACAAGGCCCGGGAACGGATTCACCGCCGTATGGCTGACCGGCGATTACTAGCGATTCCGGCTTCTTCCCTTCTGAATCAGATAGATTCATATCTGAAAGAGGTTGACAATAAGTTCTTTCAAAATTGACTATATTATAAAGATTAACGAAATGAAATTAATAATTAATAATAACGGATTTAACGAAACTTTAAAGAATATTAAAAGTTCGGATTTTAGATGAAAATGACAAAATTTAATTTATAATAAATTTTGTTTAGTTAAAAAGAATTTTATAAATTTATAATAATTTTAACAATTTATTTGATTTAATAAAAAAATGAACATTAAAATGATCTGACCCGGGTGGGTTTCGAACCCGAGTCCTTCTTTCCAAAACCAAAGAGACTAACCAATGAACCAGCCAACACATTTGATAAAAAGTATGGAATTAATTTTATATAAATATATAACCTGCTCATCATCTTCTACATAAACCCTAGCAATTTAATTATGTAAATCCGTTCTGAGTTTGGTCAATTAGAGTTAGGGGTTTTGTTAACTGAAGAAAAACGAATCAAACCATATAATCATTACCTGGTATAGTTACTTATCGACGGTGAACGACGGTGGCCGGAGCTTCGCCGGAGACGGGTCTTCAGGTTCATATTACAGTCAAATAAGAGAGATTGAGAGTGAAAGAAGGATGTGAGCGAGTTTGGCTTGGTCCTAGGTCCGTATTTATACTAGTTACAGGAGCGTATACGCGTTAATTGGGTATAACTGATTTGGCTGGCAATCCGGCGGTGATCACGGGATTAGATTTTACGTTTTGGCATCGATATAATGCAATTAATAAGTTGATTACGATTAGTTATTATTGACAAAGTTCGTTATGCTTAAAAATCGGGTCAAAGAACGATATTTAGGGGGGTTTGGAGGCTGCCGAAGTTGCGGGCTCGCCGGACGGCGGCCGTCGCCGGAAAAACGAGGGTTAGGGGAGGGTGGGGCTGGGTTGATTATTTTAATATTATAATTTAATTAAATTTGCATGATTACCCCCTGAACTTTCAAGATATCTTTAAAATAAAACTTTATAATATCATTTTAATCCTTGAACTTTGAAAGTTGTTATGAAATGTAATAAAAGTTTAAATACTTTGATAGTTTTTGATTCCCGATTAGATTGTGACTTGGTTAAACGATAAAACTCAAGATTTTATAAACGAATCAATGAAATAAAAATCGAACGGACATTGAACATCAAACATCGGGAATATTATATTAATAGTAAATGATAAACAAAAATACATTGAATGATAAACCGAGTCGGAAGATGAACGTCAAACGAATCTATAAAACATACATCTATATATAAATACTTGAAAACAAAAAATTCGGAAATTCGAAACGGGTCGGGCTTTCGGGTTTGAAAAATAACAAATGTTACAATTAGCAACGACGGATTAGGATAAAAAAAATTATAAAAACCTAATCCGCCATTACCAATGACGGATTAGGAAAAAATATTTTTTTATGAAAAACCTAATCCGCTATTGAGAATTGCAGATTAGGAAAAATTAATTTTTTTAAAAAAAAACCTAATCCGCTCACGGGTCATGGCAACTTAGGAAAATAATTTTTTTTGGTCATCGTCTTCTTCGTAATAGGGTTTCATAAACAGCTCACGGGTCATCTTGTCAGGGGCTCATGGCAGCTTGTAGGGTGCATTCATGGCAGCTCACGAGTCTTAAAGGTTGCATGTGAATTGGTAGTTGGCAGCTTTAATATTTAGTTTGTATGGACACCATTGAAACCTTTGCATGGCGGCCTTGCATGTGAAGGGGGCAGTCTTTGAATGTGAAGGGGGCAGGTTGCAGCTTTGAGGGAATTCAAAGTTTGCAGTACAATAATAATAAGTGGTTGCAGCTTTGAGGGAATCCAAAGTTTGCAATACAATAATAATAAGGGGGTAGAATACAAAGTTAGGTTAGTTTGGTTAGTGAAGTTAGTTTGGTTGTTTGGTTTCTTAATTGGGTTAACGGGGTTATCCTAATCCGCTATTCTCAATAGCGGACTGTAGAAATGTCTGGCGTTGCAGGTGATCCATCATTCTTAATAGCGGATCCAAATTCATCTTCCTCCTAATCTGCTATTCTCAATAGCGGATACATCAAAAACCTTTTTTTTTACTTCCTCGTTAACCTAATTTTTCTTTGTAATACACACCATTTCAAAAAAAAAATTCTTTGCAACGGACCGCAGAGTGCTTTCCCATTTCTTGACACCCATATATTACTTGATAACGCGGTAGAAAACTTTCAACGTCTACCGGCTCCTCGGCTATTTGCTACACACTTTGCTCATGGTTTGTTGCCTAAGTCGACGACGTCGCGGTTGTCAACATGCAAGTTTGTTATGTGTTTAGGGATCCGAAAGATGCATTGGTTTGTAAGTGGCATTTTATGAGTAGGCTAAGGTCTAAGGAATTGGCACCTATTTCGTTTAATGAAGCTTATTAGTTGTTTTGCAATGGAGTATCGGAGTATGGACCCTTTTGGGACCATGTATTAGGCTATTGGAAAGCAAGTCAGGTACGTGAATTTAAAAAATTTGCACTGTTTTGTATTAAAAATGGCGTTGGAGATTTTAATCGGGTCTAATCTGTGATCAGTAATTGATGATACATGTCATCCAAATTCCTAATTGATGAAAATTATTGGAATATAAAATTCAAAAAAAATTAATGGCTATTTTCGTAATTTAAAAGGCCAAGAAAATCTTTTTTAATATTCTTGGTCAAAATAAATATTTTCGTTATTTTCTTTTAGAAAAACTTGTAGGGCGCGTTCGTTTCACGGATTTTTTTTAAAGGATTTGGAATTGAAATTGAAATGGAATGGAATTGAATGTTTGAGAATCCCTATCATGTGTTTGGTTGGTTAATATATATTGAAATTGTAATCTTCTTCATTCTTGGGTTTTTTTTTTTTGTTTTTTTTTTGAAGAACGAGGGCAAAGACGAAAACGTTTTAGTTTTTTTACATTTTTTGTTTTTTATTTATATTTTGAGTTATGATTTATTTATTTATTTTTAATTTTTTTTGGAAAAAATCATAACTCAAAATATAAATCAAAAGCAAAAAATGTAAAAAAAACTAAAACGTTTTCGCCTTTGCTCTCGTTCTTCAAAAAAAAACACTCGAAACCAGTTTTGACCTGTTCTGACCCGAACCTTTTGACCCTAACCCGTTCCAACCAAAACAACCCTTTTTTAGTTGACCCATTCCGACCCTAACTCGTTCCGACCCATGATCCGTTTCGACCCAACCCATTTGACACCCCTAGTGATTAGGGTTAAGAAAACAATCCTTTATTTTTCATAACAATCATTATAAAATAAGTGTGATTCTAAAATCCCATGAAATGTGGGATTCGATGGGATTTAGTTTTCATTCTCATTCTTTCATTTAATGAAACAAACATATCAATTCATGGAATTTAAAATCCCATCCCTTAAAATTCCTTCCAAATTCTTGAAACGAACAGGACTATGGTTTTTCCTATAAAGGTACATCCATTCTAATTATCTAAACAAGATACATCGGCCCAAAAATAAACTTCTCTCGACTGAGATCGAGCAAAACCGTTAGATTTCGTCGTGAGTCTAATTTTCCCCACAAGGTCTGGGTCAAGCACCCAGTTGTTTTTTTTTTAATTAGTAACGTATTATTTTAACGTATTCATTATTTTAAGATGATTCCTACAAAATTTCTGGAATTAGCAATATTTTTGTAGCAAGGTACGTTTGAAGTGCTTTTACTTTACATGTATCGAATGACATTGTATTTTTATTGTTGAGACATTGCACCGAATAAAACGATGCTGGTGAAAAACATTTCTATACCCCATGATAAGATGTCCTGAAATCGTGTCTAACAGCTTCTGGTTGTTTTGTCGGCTGCTTAAATTTTTTCATATTGTACTAGAAAACATGAATTTTATGGGTACGTGATATCATTTGGTTAGTTACGTAGTTGACACTGAATTTCGTCGGTCATTATTAGAAAAAACGGATTTTCTTCTCATGCTATTTTGTCTATACACCTTTTATTAAAAATCATTCCTTAAAAGATCACATGAATAGATTGTTTTCACAAATTAGATAAAGGGCTTAAAGAATTGTTTTAGGGTAAGTTGGATGGCTTATGCTTATTTATTTGTTTGTTAAAAGAGGCCATTTAACTTATTCTTTCTTGATATAATTGGTTGCATATTATCACCGGATAAAATCTTGTTTTTGAAGTATGAGGATATGAAGAGGGAGCCGACGGTGGAGCTGAGGAAGTTGGCGACGTTCATGGGAATGCCGTTTACTTTAGAGGAAGAGAACGAAGGGGTGGTGGGGGACATTGTGAAGCTGTGCAGTTTTGAGAATTTGAGTCGTCTGGATGTTAATAAAGGCGGTGGTGGTGGCCAAAAGTTTACGGAGAAGGTAGTGGTGGAGAACCATGAGTTTTCCAGGAAAGGAAAGGTTGGAGATTGGCAAAATTATTTGACTCAAGAGATGAAAGAGCGGATTGATTTGATCACTTGTGACAAGTTGAAGGATTCGGGTTTGACGTTAGGCCTCACCAAATGAGCTTTGTGTTTTTCATATGTATTAAAACTTTGGTTGTTTAAATTATAATGAAGTTTGTATGCTTATTTAGAAATTATAACTTTATAATAAAGTTTATATTGTTCATATGCATGCATGTTACCAACTTTAATAGAAGAGAAGGAATGTGGACAATTTAATTATAAGTGGAGTCTGATTAAGTCTGTGAGTATAGTAAAGGAATTGTGCTTTGGGCGAGTTTAAAAAAAAGAAAAAAAAAATTAAAAAGGGTTGAACCATGAAAATATGCAAAGGAACTGACATGTATTTTGTCTCCCACCTGAACACACTTAACTGTTAAGTTCTTTTACCCACAATAAATTCGCCCAAAACGTGTTGGTGATATTTGAGGTTCAAAATTTCTTACGCACCTAGCTAGCATCTCTCATGTTTACGAAGTGTTTTGTCTAAGGTGCTACAACTCATTGTCTTCAATATGGTTTGCCCCACAATCCCTGATCATGGATGCGGGATTTGCCTAAGGCATCCCACTCAACACCCTTGACCCACCATCCTGAATGCATTCATAAGGAACACCGAACTGGAAATATCATCAGCGGATTTTAGGCGCAGTGATTATGGGTGAGAGAACTTCGCATTTAAGCATGGCCCGATGCTACAAAGTAGTGCAGTTTTAATCTAGCAATATCTAATGTACAGTTGGATGTTAACAGTCAGCATCATCATGACTTAATAGAGCATTTAAATGCAGTGGTGGTCAGCTCTAATTTGTGTGTGATTAGGGCAACAAGGACAAATATTTATATGATTCAACAGTTCTCTGTCGAAAATTAATTTTATATTGAATGACCATGTTACTTACAGTTTTACATGATAAAAATGAGTTGTATTTACAAGATCATAAATTACCACTTGCAGACGATAACATGACATGGGCGCAATCAAGTAGTTGAGGAGCTACGAGGATCTCCAAAATTTGATTTCTCCAATTCTAAAACACCCTGCAAGAACACACATAATCAGCAAACAAAACATATACAACAATATTTCTTGTATTTTATATTTTATGTTCAGAACAACCTTAATGATCATCGCTGCTGCATCTTTGTGCAAAGCTTCATTGTATTCGTGACAAGAAAGATTCTGATATACAACAAACCAATAACAAGTCTACGCTTTTAAAGAAAAAAATAAAACAATTTGCTATCAATGTCAGTAAGTAGAACCAACCTGAACACAATTAGGGCAACCAGTGTCACCAGAGCAATAGCAAGATGTTATAAGTTCCAATGCAGCAGTTAAAAGTTTAGTGAAAATAGGTTGAACCTACATTATACATACATATGTGATATGTCAATATTGAACATATAAACTTTTTAAAAACATAATACTTATTTTTTAAAGGTTAGGTTCACCTGTGCTGAAATGCCTGTTCCTCCAGGATGTGAATCATAAAGCAGAATTCTTTCAGGAATGTAACGAGTGTCGTGAGGATTTATACACTCTGAAGCTAAATCAGACGAATTGCAAATTATATATCTGCGTTAAAATAAGAAACGTTAATTATAATTCAATTAGCAACTATGAAATAACTAGACTTACAGAGGCACGATATGCAGAAGTGCATGACCAGCAGCATGCAAACCTCCACGAAACGAATAATTTTCTCTTTCCACGGCTGTTTTTACTGATTGTGGAACCCGAATCCAGACAGCCTAACTCAAATCAAAATCAGTTAGAATAATTAAACGGTCAACAAAGCTTGATTATGAACATTATTGATGGCAAAAACTGAAAATGTACCTGTGACTCGTATGTATAACTAGGAAGTGATAAATTGACCGTATCAAATACTCGGTTGCTTCCTTTCCATATACGTCTAAAACCGAACCATGTAGTAGTTACTTTACACGGGTTTGATTGAGAATTTGTTTTCGATTTCTGGGGGTTACAAATCTTAGCTGGGTAGGCCTAAAAGATATTATGCGATTAGGATGTGGATAAATGTTAATTAATGCAAATTTAATTATAAAATCATTTAGGCTCAAACTTACAATGTGACCATTTACTACTTCAATATCAGTAAAATCACGAGTCTTGGTGTAATACTTCAAGTCGGCTTCCTGACATGAAGCAATTTTGGTAGATAAATCCAAATTCTTCACTAAATAGGTTTTCCCCTGCTGCATATAAACAGCACCATCATACACCTGAAAGAATAATTACCATAAGATAAAACAATATAATCTATTTCATAAATCGAAAGACTATCCCGCTAACCATAATTACCTGAAAGAAAGCCTTGCTCTCTTCGATTTCTTCTAGAAGTTTACCATCTTTCATGTCAATTACCTGATATCTCTCTGACTCTATTGCGCGAATGCTAACATTATGAGAAGGCATTTTCTAATATGTAAAATGAAAAAACCACAAGTTATAGCAAAATAATAATAATAATAATAAAAATTAATAATCAATATTAAATTCAGATATTGTATACCTCCTGCCCAATGTAGTTCCAAATTTCAGCAGTGGGGCCTCTAGACGGGCCAGTAGTAACAAATCCCTTACTTTTAAGTGACAGTATGGAAGTTTTCAAGGAAGGACCAAAGTAATTTTCATCATGAACTACACTTAGCGGGTGTTCAAAAGAGGCACAGATCAAGTGTTGCTCAAGCACCTGCTGGTTGCTGGCATCCACATGGCAACATTCGATTGGGCCTCTAAATAGTTTATGAGGATATTTCATAAAATATTGGTCAAGGGGTCCTTCAAATGCAACATATATAGCAAGTGATTGTTGTTCCCTTCTTCCAGACCTCCCAGCTTGCTGCCATAAACTAAAAATTGAAATAACTGGTCTCAGTGACAACAAATAAACGAACGGAATGATTAGAATAGATCATATATACGATATTAGAAATAAACTGAACCAAGTGGCATACCTAGCTATACTACCTGGAAACCCTAGATGTAGTGTGACATCAATATGTCCAACATCAATCCCCAACTCAAGTGCATTTGTAGCAGCAACACCACAAATTTTCCCGCCAAAAAACTCTCTCTCTATTCTTCTCCTATCCTGTTTAATTGTTTACTTAATCGTCATATCCTAAAATCACATCACTATTTATTTGGAATACAAAATACTGAATGAATAATATTAGTACATACTAACCTGAGCAGTATAGCCAGCCCGATAAGCAAATACAGAATTTACAAGGCTGGGTGCGGTCTTCTGAAAAATTTCATGCCTTATCACAGGCAATCATAACTCCTCAAATCAGATAAATGATGATTGATGATTATTAATTTATCATAGAAAGAAATATGTTATGTATAAATAGATACATACGTATAGCTCAATACAAGTTCGGACAGTTTGCGTGTTTTGCAAAATGCAATGCAACGAAGTCCATGCTGAATAATTTCTGCAAAGAGACGTGAAATTTCCAAGATTGGACTGCACGAACACATGTTTCAATTATTGATCGGTTATTTTAAGTGCCACATGTATAATACAGATAGCACTATACCTTGAGCGACCAGCAAAAACTGTTCTGTCAAATTGGTCAGTATTGGTCCTAATTCTGGTTCTCTTAATCTCCTGTAGTCAGATAAAGAAGCAGTTGATACCCTGTATTCCTGTAATTACATCACCCCCAAAACCACCACACACACAGAGAACATTAACAAATCTTACAGTTTTCATGCGTAAAGGAGGATTCCAGAGTACAAATAACTTGGGGCCAGAAGGGCTGCCATCTTTGTGAATTAGCTCCATTGTTGGTAGACTAGCAAGTTCCTGCCAGTTAAAGAAATTGATTACTATACTGCAACTGGCAATTCTGTTAATGTATAGAAAGAACTAAAAATAAAACATTTTTCTAAGCAAATTAGAATAGATATTTACATTGCTATTATAACAGCCTTGTGTCTAATAAATCTTTGTTTCTATCTTACCATTGCATGGTCACAGGGATTGGCAGATGTTGCAGTGCAAAATATAAATGACGGATCACTTCCATAAACTGCAAACATTAAAGCAGCCTGTGAATGCATATATACATATAGCACAACTTCTTAGCATTAGACATTCGAATATTAGCACATTTGTATGATTAGAAAACTTTATATATGAAAGTAAATAAATCACAAACCATGAGCACAGAGGCGGCGAAATCTCCTTAAAATAAGAGCAGCATGGCATCCAAATGCTCCTTTATACGTGTGAGCTTCATCAACTACCACATACCTGATACATAAGTTTAGTATTAAGTCAAAATTCAAAAAAGAAAACAAAGAAAACTCAAGATTAATTTGCACAAAGACAATAAATAACTTCAAAGATAACCTGAGGTTTGATAAAAATCGCTCAAACTGTTTATGCGATGGCAAGATTGACACATGCAGCATATCGGGATTTGTGATCAACTACAAATAAGTTTGTAAGAACATAGTCAACAAAACCCATTTACCATCTGAGATTTACTACATTGTTTAAAAAAAACAAAAATTACAAAATTACCAGTCTAGAATTATCACGCAGCCATAATCTATCTTCTTTAGAAGTATCTCCATCATAGATTCCAATGTTCAAACCTACATCAAAACCTGCTGTCATTGATAGTAATGCTCTTAGTTGATCTTGTGCTAAAGCCTGCACACATTTGATTTAGATTAAATTCAAGAAGCCATATATATAAGTGAATGATGCTTGATAAAATTTAATGTAAGTACCTTTGTTGGAAAGAGGTATAAAGCACAAGCTGAAAGATTTTGAGATAACACTTCAAGAACTGGCAGATTATAACAAAGCGACTTTCCACTAGATGTCATGGTTGAAATAACAACATTCTTTCCTGCTAAGGAAGCTTCAATTGACTCTGCCTATAAATACCCCAAGAGCGAGATGGAAACATAAATTGGACTTTCAAATGTAGAATTATATATATAGATGAAGGTGCCAAATTGTGAATACCTGATGGCTGTACAACTTTGAGACCCCTGAAAATTTAAGTGCGGATTGCATTCGTTCAGATAAATAAGATGGAATCTCCACAAAGTTGGCTACCCGGGCATTAATCTCTTCAACATGAACTATCTGTAAATTTCATCATAAAACATACATATTTATGAATTCAGAAATATGAGTAATGAAAGAGTAGGAATAGAGATGACACCTGCCCTTGGGAACCAATGCCTGATCTCAGATGCTCAACCAATTCTTTAGGTAGCAAAAGATTTGTCGCCTGTAAGGGAATTTATTAATGAAATAGAAAAAATTAAAAAACTGAAAATTCAAAAAAACGATGATATTTACATTACACAATGCTTCGGGTGAAAAAGCACTTGAGGATTTGGACAAACTTCTCTTTTTTTGCTTAGCGTCAGTTTTCGTTTCTTCATGATTTTTCTCATTTATATGTAGCAAAAGGTCATTCACTGAACATGATATGATTTTCTCATTGCCCATTTTTTCCTGAAAAGACAAAATTTTGCATGTCAACTAACCAAAATTTTCTAAGATTAATCAAAATATAAAGAATTGAGAAAAATAAGAGAAAATGTAACATCTACGCATACCATAAATGAATTGACAATTGCAAATAAATCTGTTTTAAATGAATCTTCTCTTTTTCTCATTGCATTGACAACTCTTGCTGTAGACATTTTTCTCTTGCCTATACCAGCAGAGAAAAGGTTAACTTGGTTGTAAAGTATACAATCATGATTGACATTTGGCAACAGTTCAGTTTACCTTTACCTAGGCACTCAGCATCTAATTTTGACTTGATGACAACAATCATATTATTGGACTTTCTACACCCAGTTTCATCATCAATAAACTGTATAACCTGCATGTTTACAGTGCAAATGTTGGCGTTGCAGACTAGTCAAAATTCAAGATAATATCACCAAAGCCATGGTTCACCATTATTATTAACATTTCAAAGTATAAAATGTATGTGTGTACAAGAACATAACGGAAGCATTGATAAAACCAAAAATTTAACATGGTAACCACGTTAATATGTGTAAGACGGTAATTGCTTACAGTTGCATACAGTTCCATAACAAGACCAGTTACCTTAGGGCAAAGCAGAGAAAGATTCTCAAGATCAGCATAACCAAATCCCGGTCCGAACTTAGTTAGCCGATTCAGTCCTCCCTCCAAACTAAGCATAGTAACTGTTTTCTGCTGCAGTTGAAGAAAACTACAGTAAATGTTCAAAAAATAAAAAGCCTTCAAAACAACCTTCAGCCATGAAGGACAACAGCATGAATAACCATCTGCTTCACCGCATCGCATACTCATATTCCTCAACATACAACTCTTGGACTTTGAATCATAAACACAATTAACCAACTCCAAAACCTGCATAAATTTCTCCCAACCCGTTTCATCAAGCTCATTGTTATCACACAACTGCAACGTGTTCAAAACCAATACCGCCTCATCACACAAACTCTCAAAATTAGAATACGCTTCGTTTCGCACGTTGGAGCACGTGCCTTCATAGTCAATATGAGGACGCCTTTCGTCTCCACCAATCTCTCGTTCACGGAGAGACAACAAATCTTGCATCATATCAGACCAAGCTGATTCAGCAAAATTAGAGGTGGAACAGTGATGAGTGCTTCGCGAGTTTCTTTCATTCGTTTCATTTGCAGATAAATCCACATGTTTCTGCTTGTCCTTCTTCACAAAAGGAATAAGAACAATAAAATCGCCATCGGAAATCAAATGACTACTTATCCGACTCTGCAAACTTAGTTTAGAGCCCTAGATCACCGTATTACAATGCAGAAAGTCAGATTACAGAATTTAATCAACATTAAAATATTAAACAGAATTCACATATGTTAGCCCTAATATGCAAATTTTACACTGCAAATGTAGTGAAAAATGGAGTCAGTCAGATTACAGTAATTAACAAACGCTCGAATATGCAGTAAAAAATGAAAAATTGGAAAACCTTGTGTAACAAGTGGAAGTTCGGAAATGACGCTGCCGGAGGAAACAGTTGGTTGAGAAGAAGCTTGAGGTCCTGAACCGTCCGGTTCGAACAAATTGAGACTGTAATCGATTCACCGGTTAGGGTTCGAACTTCAATTCGCGTCTCTGTTTCGCCCATCGCTCACTCAATTCGACCGGTTTGAATTCAATTATTGATTTTAGGGTTTCTCAGTTGTACGTTGGGGCATGATGAACAGATTCTAGGGTTTTGGCGAGGAATAATTAGTAGGACGGTTATATGTTTTTATTTTTTATTTTTCAAATGTCAATACTTGAGGGCACAATGGGGTTTTAGAAATACCCAGATCTGGGTATAGGAGCGGATTCGGGTATGACCGGATATTGGTAAAATCAGGTATTGGCAATACCCGGGTCAGGTTCGGGTATTGTCTATAAAAACCATACTCTATCTATCGGATTCGGGTCGGTATAAAACCGGGTATTCAAAAATCGGGTATTTGAATACCCTATTTTTGAGTTTTGAAAAACCAAACTTTTGGGTATTTTTAAGGTATAGATTGGTTTTTTTTTTAAATGGTTCACTTTTTAGAAGCATTTTTTGGGTATTTTCCAGATATTTTTTTGGGTATAGATCGGGTATTTGAAAAACCCAGATTCGGGTATTGGAAAAACCCGATTCCGGATATGGAACTGGTTCCGGTTTTTGGGTATTACCGGGTACAAATCAGGTCCAGTTTCAGGTACGGACTTTGGTACTAAAATGCATACCCTATTCGTACCCTACGGGTAGGGCCGGGTACGGGTTCGGGTATTCAAAACCTGGGTATAAAAACCCGGTTTCAGATTCGGGTTTGTGTGCACCTTAAGTATGGGGTGACCCAATGGCAAAAGGCCACCGCCATATGGCCCAACCTAGCCAGCCCTACGAAGCCTTTAAGCGTCTTTAAGTTGTACATCTCTAAAAGTTTTGGGCTAAATATGTCAAGTTCAGAAGTTGAGGGACTAAAATGTAAATTATAGAATTTTCAGTCACTTCGTGCTACGCGAAGTAATAATTCATTTCATCTTCGTGCTGCGCGAAGTAGTCATGAAGTAATCGTACCATGAACTGGCAACACGTGACAAGACACGTGTGCCCACAACAAACCTACTTTATCTTTCGCGCTACGTGAGCGCTAATCAAAAATCCTTCGCATTACGTGGAGGAATAAAATATTTAAAGTCGGTTAACTTGTACTTTGCGCTACGCGAATGCACAGTTTGAGGTACTTCGCGCTGCGCGTAGGAACACAATTTTTGGCTATAAATAACAGCCACATGGTGAAACCTCATTCATCCATTTCACTCCAATACACACCTAACCTCGTAAAACGTGCCACGACCTCAACATTTCAACGTGTTTGTTTCTTAAAATACGTGCAGGTAGTAGAAATTCTGTCGGATTATTCTCTCGATTACCCGACGAAAGTAGGAGTGCTGCCCACGTAAAACCTAGGCATTTCTTATAAAAGCATCAATATAAGGTAGGGGTTCTGCCCGATTATTTTATTATATATGGCTTAGACCCTTATCGGGGATTGAAGATACACAAGTTCGAACTGGATAGTCCGAACTTACGTTTACCCCGGATGTGAGTCTACTGAATAACAACGAAGTCAGATCCAATTTATCTGCCTGCAAAACAAGACACCGTGAGTCTCGTTACGACTGGTAAGGCTGGACGGTAAGGCTTGGTAAAATCTTCTTCCGCATCACTGTAATACTCAGTGTGCTTCACCATCGGTCGCGAACGACTGGTATCCTCCCTGCCATATTCCCGGCTATCCTCACTAGCATAGCCGTCTTCTTGATAAGTGACATCTCTCCGTCTTCGTGAAACGTGGCTGTTATCATGCAGGGTCCTGCGAGATGGGACCCGTTGAGTCTGAAAACTCTTTTCATGGCTTTTCGTAAGTGAACAACCACCTGACTGAGACACGTTATCTTTTAGGTCTTCAGCACGTCGAAGCGCTAACGGCAGCGACGGAGGTGATGAATCGTATGTCAAGGTTCTGGCTTGCAACTGATTGGTTCTCACTAGTCGTTCATATTCCTCTTTTAACCTTAGTTGTTCCTGCTGGTACCACTCGTCCAGAGTAAGAATAGCTTTTCCAGATCGAGACCGGTGACGAACTCTTGTTTCGTCACCGTCGCGTCTAGGAAAATCTCCGGTTCTGTCTTCTAGAACCGGGGTACAAATGGTACGGAGAGGCTCAACATCTTCGTACCTCGGGAACTCTCCGGTCCTGTCTTCCAGGACCGCAGTTCGGTTATTCCGGCGAGGTGCTAAATCTTCATGCCTCAGGAACTCTTCGGTTCTGTCTTCCAGGACCGAAGGTAAGTTGTTCCGACGAGGTGCTACCGGCGTTTGTCCTTCGAGGACAGATTCGTCCAAGACTTCAAGACGCCGGAATCTAGCCGGGGAGGCTGCAGGTGGCTGTTGGCTCTGACTCATATTCAGATCACGAAAAACTTCCAACAAAACGTTCAAACGACCGTATTTCTAGCTAAAACCGGATGACGCTAATGAAGAAACACAAGTCCGAGCTGGATAGTCCGAACTTACGTTTACCCCAGATGTGAGTCTACTGAATAACAACGAAGTCAGATACAAGCTATCTGCCTGCAAAACAAGGCACTGTGAGTCTCGTTACGAGAAGGACACGATGGGGGGTCTTCCCGTAACGCTTGAGAATAAGTACTGTTCTGATCAGAATAATCAATACAAGTACAGTTAATTGCGTAAGGCTTGAGGGAGTGAATGAATACCTGAAGTAGATGGAGTTGGTATTTATAGCCGAGGGTGGGGGAAGGTGATTGGTGGAGTTGTCACTATCACAATATTCCTTCATCAACTGAATGGACACTTGTCGAGCCACTATTGGATGTGACAGCCTGGACCCGTCCGTTATCTGTGCACGTCGTGGGACGTTCACTACGTGTCTAGGTGTCATCTTTCCATTGGTTGATATCGCTATCAGGTGGTTTTGGGGGAATCTTCTAGAATTAGTTTGTTACAACTGCTCTTCCATATCACGTGGGGATCATGCGCGTGATGAGTCCATTGAATTGCTTGCGGGTTCCTCCCGCGGATGCTCATTGGTAATCCACGGGTTGCGGTGGATGTCCGCAAAGAATGTTTTATGAACCGTGGGTAACTACTAGTCTTGTTATGACT